>NC_092691.1:2160244-2415244 GCF_964275005.1 Diadema setosum | reverse complement strand
TTTGTCCTTTAATTCCCTTCTCTTTTTATACCTTTTTATCTGCGCAGACAGCAGGATTCATTTTTTTCTTCTCCTTCTTTTCAAAGGATGCGGAAAATATTTAACAATTCATAACGCTAGCGGCAGAGAATACATATATTCTTTACAGTAGCACACAGCTTTGGTCGCTTTCTCGAATTTCACACGACTGAGAAATATTCAAATGTTGGGGGATTAGCCGCTGATTAGAAGAGGCCATGGATAGCCCAGGAGTACCCTTCTAGGGCAGGATGACGTCATTATCTTCTTTTGGTTTTATTTTCGTTCGAAGATGAAAGAGAGGGGGAAAAAATCGAATAGGTGAGCGCCATTATAATCTATTCAAAACCGTCTCGTCGCTTAGGGCTATAGCCGTATTTCTTCGGAAAACTGTTCTCATCTACACATGTTTTTTTTTTTCTGTTATTTTCTCATTCTACATTTGGCAAATTTGTGTGTGTGTGTCTGTGTGTACGTGTGTGTGTATGTGTGTGTTTTATAGCATGCTACATACATTATACATGATATAACTTTCACGATCATCCACAAAGAGAGCGAGGGCGATGGGGGGGGGGGGGGGGTGGAGAGGACCTGAGAAAAGTTGTTGATGGAGATACCATTGTAAGTTATAAGTTGTGGAGGACGGGCTCGTCTCATGAATTTTCATGGGGGAAAAATTCCGAGGCATATGCGGGTACTTCAAAATTCAAATTCACATCCCCGGGGATATGGGAACCCCGCTCGGTGTGAGAACATCAAACGCGCCGGGTATCGCCCGATGGTCGCCGCTGATGATGGGGCTTACAAATCACAAAATAAACATTATGCAGAAATTATGAGGAAAAAAAAAAGTGGAAAAAAGAGCAGAGAAAATTGATTGAGGGGGAACAAAAGACGGCACTCGTTTTCGGATAACTTTTCTTTTTGTTCATGTATTCTCTCACTTACAATACCAAAGCGGGTGCATATTTTTGCTGCTGCTGCTCAGCCAATTTTGTCGTGCTTGTTAGGAGGAGGGTTGGATGGGAGGGATACCCCGGGAAGGGGAGGGGAATGAGGAGAATTTCACACAATGCATAATGGACTCAACATGTGCTCGGAATTTGAATATCTGCGCAGGTTTTGTGCGCAGCACTTACAGTTCTGATATATGCTGCGAGAGACAGAGAAACATGTATGAAGAATGAAAGAACAACATTATTTGTCGCTTTTGCGCGGAGACGTTACAGACATTTTACACGGTTGTGTATGATCTACATCTGATGGGAACATGGTGGCAATTACAAGTGAATATGGAGGAGCTTGCGAATTCTCTACAAGAAAAATTCGTATTGACTTTGGGAGCTGATTTATGGATTTCTTATTCTTTCTTACCTGAGGATATCGACAAATTGTGTGAAAATTGATCTTCTTGACATTGTGCTGAGCATACAAAAGGCATGTCTCATGTTCGTATTCTCAGTTGTACTGCTGTAGAATGAAATAAACGTTGAATTGAAGTGATTTGAAATGAATCGAATTTAACTGAATCGTCATCAGGTGAATAACGTTTATCTGCCTCTGGGCAATGTTATGAGGTGCGATATTTTATCGGCTATTAGGTTGATATACACTGATTTTGAATCATGGTTGAATACATGTATAGCTTTATATCTTTGTTATAGCTTAATCAGCGCAACAAGTCGTGTTCACAGTAAAAAGGGTATATGTCCAAGATCAGATGCCCAAAAACGCTCTAAAATCCGTGGGGTGAGTGTCTGTATTGTGTGTATGTGTGAGTGTGAATGTGCGTGCGCGTTAGTGTGAGTGTGCGCAATGTGCGTGGTGGTTCTTCAATTATAACATTGCCAATATTCGTCTAGATACTATAGTAGTTAATGGCCGTCCATGGCATTATTGCACCGTGCCGTTGTTAAGACAGACTCGAACAGGATTACTAATAAACCACCGCGACATGGAAAGAAAAGAAATATGTGGTGATGCTTTCTACAGAGACACAAACGCAGAACGGTAACTGTATCACACTAATCATGATTGTACACAGAACAGTTAAATGGGGAAAAAAATGGCCAAGAGATATTGGAGCGAGCGTTCCCGTTACATTACTCGTTTTCACAGCAATTGCCCACACATGCATGTAGAGAACAATGACAAATTCGAGTTAGTACGCCGTAGCAGAGCTTTCTTGGATTACAGCAGTCGTAATCACCCTGATATGGATATCATGTCTTGTGAAAGCGAGAAGGAAAAAAATTGCCGTTGATGAGTTTCTCCTAGTGTCTGTAACTCGAGAAATCTTGGCCAGTTCGTGGCTTGTTTTGGGCTTGGACATGTGCAGGGTGAGAAGAGAAAGGTTGGGAGAGGATCTGGGACTGGGTGAATCACACGATTGCCACCCTCCCCCCTTTCATTTCACAAACAGGGAAAGTTGGTCCGCGTCAGCTGAACATCTTTTGTCTGGTGGTTTGCATCTGGAGGGCGCCTCTCGCGTCCGTACAGCTCCAGGTAGACGATGGCTCCCCCCGGTGACGACGCATGCTCGATACGCAAAAGTCCAGCTTCGTTGTAAAGAGAAAACATGTGTCCGTATCCACGGTCACATGAGAAGACGCAAATGAAAGCGTTTTGCTTTTTTTCATAATGTTATATACCCCCCCCCCCCCACCATCACCACCACATTGTTTATGTGAGTTAATGAAGGAAGTCCCTATACTCGTGAGTTATTGCTGGGCAAGTGTTTTCCCCGCCCTAAATGTGGCAACTCAATAAGCAAACATTGCATCCTGTGGTTGTATTCCATACCGTTGGACAGAAAGGTCCAACTGTTGCCAAGCTAGCAAGATTATGTCCACTGTTCCCTCCAAAAGACACCGCCTATCTTACAGAAATAAAAGAATCCACGATGAGATAAATACAAGACACCAAGTTCCACGAATTCACAACAAAGTGCACAACTGATAGAGTTTCGATGAAGTTCCAAATCGTAAAAAAGTGAGGCGAATATTTTCTCTTTTCCTTTTATTCCAATCCTTTACTTGTCATAAGAAAGCAAGTTGATCATGCCGCAGAGGCTCGCTTATCTCTCTCCTACGATCATACATTGTATACACAATGATAGTACACTAGTAAATCCACGAAGAAAGCGCTTTATGAATATCTCGTCTCGCTGTACAATATCCTTGCTTGTTGATTCTCGTGCACGAAGTGAGTGGTCGCGCATCCCTTCTTATTCGCTGGCACTAAGCGGTTCTAGGTCCAGGTGCGTAGTGTGCATCCGGTCGGACGAGTCGGGCGTCGGAGGCAGACTCATGCCGGACCCAGGCGCGGCGTCGTCCCGGGGTGGAATGTCTTTACCGACAGCAGTCTGGCCTAGGCTCTGCTCTGAGAAGTTGACCTGGATTTTGCGACAACAAGGATGAAACAGAGATCGAGAGATAAATGACGATGAATAATTCAGGACGGAGGGCATGAAATTACCTAGCGTGTCATCAAGGCAACAGAGCGAAACGTAGGACATCTGTGAGTAATGTGTTATGTATAAGAGCTTAAGAGCAGATCTGTAAACATAGAGACAGATTGATATATAAATGGATGAAATAGATTATAATGATATAATACTCATTGGAGTGTCAAGCTATGGTGTATCTGGTTATTATTATCGGATAAGTAGACGAAAAACTACTTCTCATTAACACAAGATAAACGTTAACCTTGTATTATACAGATCAAAATATGAATTTGTTAAATATTTTATTCTTAGCATGTCCTCCACAAAAAAAAGAAGAATCCCATTGAGATAATCTCTATTTATTGCAATCAAAACACACACATACATTTGCACAGAAAAAGCCCGCATCGCCACTTGCAGAATTCATTACACATACACACATCCATCACCAAACATAATAGCACACAATACACACACAGGGTACAATATAATGCATACCGACATTGACTCATATCACACTCTCCATATGAGTGTAGCCTCTGTTTACATTCATGCACATGTTTGTTTTTGGTCGCAAGGGCAGATTTTGGCGTCGCCATTAAACCGACAGGAACTAAATGGTGAGCGATATCGCGCAGGAAAACAAGAAAATGAAACACGCCATATTATCTCCCTAAAGAAAGTTATGGAAACCAAGAAGGCCCTCCATTCTAATGGCGTGCAAATGGGTTTTCGTTGCGACATTCTATCTTCTCGACTCCGACCGATCGGAAGCTCCGGTCCGGAAGGTATTTGCGAGAGAACCTCTCACGTCCGCCGACTCAAGGCAAGAAAAAAATTTAGATAAAGAGGAAACATAAAGACGTAGATATAGAAAGGAAAACGAAGACGGAGGCAAACCTTGAAATTAACCCTTCAATAACAACAATAATGATAATGATGATAAAAAGTAACTGTCGTGGCGACATCTTTGCCGAGTGAAAAATAAACAAACTGTAGCCTGAGATCACAGCCTTGTTTGACATGAACCTGATAGATCTTGGGATGTCTGTTTTCGCACGCATTCATTGCTATCGCATGGTGAAAAGTTAGTAGAGTTCCCATTATGTTGAAATTCACCTGATGTTCTTGAGTACGTGTAACCTTACTTCAAACGAAGTATGAATGATGTCTACACTTTTCCATCCAATTTTGATAATACTTTCATCACGAGTAGGTGAAGGTTAACGGACAATCCAGAAAGAATAATCTACTCTGCAAGCATCACAAGAAATGACACTCATTGTAAGAGATGGTGGTGTAATGTACTGCCAAGGCATCACAAATATTATCAGTGTAATCGACTGAAAGCACACGAATAATACATGATGTTATTTCCTTCTTCATCTTCAACTTTTCTCTCAGAGCCGGGAAGCGATGTGTGCAATATAGCCACTGCATTTAATTAAATGCACAGTTCACGGGGACTGGGGGATAGCTGAGTGACTATTTCAGTGGAAACTTTGTCATTAACACTTTGTCGTGCCTTGCTCTACGCGATTGACTGCACGGATTTAGACAGACTAAACCATGATGGATCCTGTGCTTAAGACGCCAAGCTAAACACGGTGTTACGATCTTCAGCTGAAGTGTACAGAGGCCTGGCAGAACTTGTCGCTCGCACGGTACAGTGGTAGGACAGGAGGCCATAAAACAGGGGCGGTTGGTCCTTCTATATCCACAATCCCTCGTGTCGCCTTGTGATGGATCGGCAGTGAATGACGAACTCGCAAATGGGCGATCCCCGCACTTAATCTTGATGAGCATTATAAATTGATTTTGTCCATTGCTCCCTCATACCACTGCCAGTGTGGGACTGGGGCGATCTCACGCCATTGCGCCGCAAGGGATGCGGGGCGCTTACGGGGGATACCGCTGGATAAACACCTGCGAAGTAAACCTCGAACACGCCATCCGCGTCACTCCGACACACCATCTTTCACCAACACCAGCTCGAATCTCCCGAGCATCAAGTTAAACGTGGTCTCGTAGTGAGCAGTCTACTACTTTCACGCGGGTTTATTTCTGAGGGGCATTTGTTTACTAAACCTTCGACAGATCATGTTTCCATGAGCTTCTCCGAATACTGCATTATGCCTACACTTGCATGTGACGTGTGTATGTGTGTGTGCGTGTGTGTCTGTCTGTCTGTCTGTTTGTCAGTCATTGTGTCTGTGTCTGTGTACAAGTATACCTTAAGGTAACCTTTCAACTTGATATCCTCATGATACCTTCGAATAGGATGACGAAATTGAAAGCAATAGAAGGCAGTCGAGCCTAGGACATAAGACAGCAACGTTCATACCTTCAACTTATACCTAATATTGTGCTTGTACTACTTGCTCAACGCATTCCATTGCTTGACTCTTACTTACCACTGAAAAGCTTTGATAAATAAAACATCATATACCTAAAAGTACAAACGCACAAAATGACTACAATGCTCTATAGTCATGGTGTTACGTACACGTTGTTCTTACAATATTATCTATTCTAAAGAATACAACCAGTCCAGATTATAATGACGAGTAAGTACACCTTTTCTGGACAAATTAGTGTGCACTGGAATGCAAGTAACATCTCATCCGTACAGTGAATCAAACTCAAAAATGTACACTTCGCGTAAAACTTGTCCGTTCCCTCTCTTTTCCCTCCGTCAGCCCCTCAGGATTTGACGCATTTTCAAAAGTGGTCAGACGACTGGCTGTAGATTGTCATCATCTCTTACTCACTCTGGCGCGTTTTCGCTCTTTCTTATAGACATTACATCTCTTTCACTGCAGAAGCCTATGGGCATAGCCAAACGGTGGAAATACATTTGGAGAGTGGACACCCTCCCCTCCTTCCCCCCCCCCTCAAAAAAAAGAGAAAAAGATAAAAGAAAAGGCTGGAGAACATTGCAAAGCAGCTCCTTTCAAGCGATCCACGGTGGAGCGCCGCTCTGGATAGAGTGTTAACAGAGGGATGGGCTGATGATAGATAACACGCCGCATTCTCTTCTCGTCCGAATCGGTTTTTCATCCTTTATTTTCTTTGTCGCGGTTGAAGCAAAAACATGAGGGTATCACACCCCACCATTAGGTAAATGCGCTTTCTCTCTTTCTATCTATCTCTTCTTCTCGCCCTCTCTCCCTCTCTCTCTTTGCAATCCCTACATATTTCTCTCACTCTCTTCCTTCCCCCATCTCTCTCGAAAAGACAACATCGGGGAAAGAGACGTCTCAAACGGACACCACTTCTAAAAGCACTTCCCGCATCAACATTTCTACCCCATTTCGTCAAATTAGTCTCGAAAAGAAAAATACAAAGAAGCAGTAGATGAAAAAGGAGGAGGAGGAAGAAGAAGAAAAAGAAGAAGAAGAAGATGATGATGATGAAGAGAGAAAAAGATAGAAAGAGGGAGAAACAGAGGGAGTGATAAAAACAGGAGAACTTTCACTAATGTTTGATGCTCGTCGATTCGTTGGGCAATCTTTCTGGACAACTCCGGCTGGACTGGGATTGACGCTGATAATCCGTTGTCTGGGCAGTGTTTTACAGGGATAACGCATCTTAACGAAAAGAGGAGACGTTCATAGGAGGTACCCCTATAGACTGGCCTCACAGTGATCCAAACGGCTGGTTTTCATAAGGTAAGGGGGTATTGGCATCACCAACAAACTCATCATATTTTGACCAAGATCCCACACAGTAACAATCCCCTCGACCATGAGTTACCAGGGTTACAATAAGACGATGACAACTCCGTATGCCTACCGGAAACTCTCTTACTGCCCATTCTTTAACGTGTATGGTGTAACCAACAATAGCAGACTGTACGGGCTCTTATATTAATTTTGTTGTGAATGAATAAGACTATATGACATTATGGTCTACTGTAATCCATGATGTACAAATTGTTGAGTAACAGTCAAATTTCAGAGTGCATGCAAACTGAATGAAATTGGTGTTAGTGGTGGGGGTGCGTTAAAAAGCCTGAAGAAAACACAAACCAAGAGATTCAAAATAATCTTGTTATCCACAGAAATAGATCACACACCCGAGCTTCTAAAGTAGAATTTTATACCTTAAGAGCTTATAATTATGTGCATGTATCATGTGTATTGAACATCCTGGGCGGCGTACCCGTTCGTAAAACTGCCGGATCACTGTGTATGTACGGGAACGGCAGTTCTGGTTTAATGCCGTGCATATAGAGCAGTAAAACAGTTTCATTTTCTTTAGGTTGGCTTGGGATTCGAACCCTAGACCTTCTTGATCAGCGACAGAGTGCTTCATTGCAACATCATGATCTTCATGATCTTACATATCATTTGCACGGAAGTCATATACCGAGGAAAACCCGCTTTGTGAAATGATGATGTTTGGAGTTTAACTCAAAAGGACTGCACAGAATGGAAGAGGGGAAAACCTCTCTTTTGCACCAGCCACTGTTTCAATGGCGTATCATTGTATCAACTGAACTGAACAGCAACATTCGTGCCTTCCGAGTCCCGCGTCTATCAGTCATACGTTAAATTGTCAGTGACATGGCGAGGGGAGCCCCGGTAAAACGGCGCGGCGACTCCGAACAGCGCCGCACCGCCAAGGGTTACTTTGTCAAAACTGTTTACACTGCTCGAGGATCCGCAACCAGATGATTTATGGCGCAAAACCTGATCGTAAAGTACAATAAATATTTGCATCGATAACCTAAGCAAACACAGACATTCTCTTCTTCTTTTCTGGGTTCTTTCTCTCCCGCTCCTTTCCCTGAATTGATCACCAGTCTTATCCGACGGTTGTTCAAGGGGAAATATAATAAAAAAGAATAAAAGAAGGTTAGATGATGTGTTACGCATTGAACCCCACAAATTATATAGTTAGTATCAATTTTAGGATCTGATTTATTACACAACCGGTGCTTCATACCAAACACACTGTGAATCACTTGCTCATCGTATTCTGTGTACACAGTCAGTTGGATCGAGTTCGATCTTCCTCCTTTCCATAACTGCCTGCCCCCCCCCCCCCCGTCACCATTTAATCAAGCATGCGTAAGAAACGTGCAGACACAGATCAAATCGTAATTAAAGATAAAGTATCTTCAAATAATTGTTTTTCATTTTAAACTTTTACGAGGAAAAATACCCATGGTAATGCTTTTTTCAGTTTTGCGATTTTTCTTTCCTTAACATCCTTTATCATTATGCCTGTTTTTGATCTATAATTTTCTTTTTATCCAGTCTCCTCTGGAAACCATTTATTTTGAGTGACAGCCGCGCTGAAATTTGCATTTAGATAAGCTCTAAGTCCGACTGATACCCACTGACAAAAATGGAGAAGCAATTGCGCGAGAATTGACTGAAAATTATTTGATAGAAGCCGGGCGATCACAAGCTGACAGCGCGCCGATTCGCGCGAGAAAACTGACATAACACTAAACAAAAAATAAACACGATGATAAATCCCATCCAAAATAACATGAGAGCAAATCAATTTCGGCATAGAGACTTTGATGCTGTGCGCGTAAACATGTTATACGCCGGGATAAAACTAGACGTAACTATTTGCTCTGAGGGCACTCACACCAGAGGAAGGATTGCAGAAAAGATGCGACTTTGAAAAGCTAAAGAAATTGTTTTTCTTTCCCGATAAAGCTCGAATCCTGGATTACCAGTGTAGAAATCCTCCTGTATGAAATCCCTGATCCATATCGATCAGCAAAGGGAGATCTTCCGGGTAATTTTTCACACACACACACACACACACACACACACACACACACACACACACACACACACACACACACACACTCATACAAAGAAAAGGCAAGAAAACAAAGCAACGAACAACACAAAACAAAAGCAAGAGCAAACGATATAATATCATGTAAAAACAACTGAAATTATCACATTATTATCCTTTCATCAAGCGTATATAGAGAGTAGGAAAAAAAGGTCAGGAATAGTGATTCAACAAAATGATGGCGCTTTTTGTTTTATTTTTTCCTCAAAGGGAAACACAAAAAGGGCAAGGAAACAGTGCGAAAAGCAAAATGCCAAAAACAAAAAGAGGAGAAAATCATGAAAAAAAACAACAACCCCCAAAGTTTGCTTGGGAAATACATAATATTCACCAAAAAAAAAAAAAAAAAAAAAAAAAACACGCACCTATCCCCAAACCCTTGAATGACGAAATTGGTCTTAAAAACCTTTTTATAAGAACATGAAGAATACTTCCTTCTGGCTCGACAAGGAGTTGACAAAGCGTGCGTCACAAAAATATTGTGACTTTGTTGACTATCGTGGAAAAGTAAGATCACAATAAACAGTCATTTTTTTTTATTTCATGGGATCGTACGTGTAAATATCATTGAAAGACAGAACACAAAGAAACTGGAAAAGTCGTTTTTCGTCCGGTTTCTCGCGGCTCGTGTCTACAGTGAATCTATAGTCTAATTTTTAGCGTTTTTATCCGTTTTCTGTTTCTATTTCTTTTTGTTGACTGACATCTACTCGCAAGCGTGACACGAATTTCGCTTCCCCAAATTGAGCCGTTTCCCCTGACATTCTTCCAAATCACAAAGAACAAAACATATCATTCATACGTTTTTCGGCTCAAAAGCCTTGATCTCATTTCGACTGTCTCAACTGATACTCGACATCGCTTTGGATAGTCAAAATGCTTGCCAATCAGGATAAAAGTGAGTAAGATATAAATGCTCTGAAGACAAAACCACGATCATTCTTTCTGTGCACTTATCAAGCGGGTGTGTGTCACAAATTTCGACACCAAAACATAAAAAGGATTTAGTTCGAAATATTGCATTATTCGCTTCTGTTTATAGCGCTAAAATTATCTTTCATTGGGCGTAGGCCATGCGTCTACAGTGTTACATGAAAACTATACCTCTGTCTGTCTGTCTGTCTGTCTATCTCTCTTCCTACCGATTTATTTATCCATCTATCCAAATATGCCAATATTACAACATAATAGTATACAATATCAAACAGATATAGATTCAGAATTGCAATAAAAACAATAATTTATAATGGAGGAATGTTCGATATAAACGGCGGTAGTAGTCAGGTAGTAGAAACAAATATTTTCATGTTCAATACAGATGATGATGAAATTAACATTGATCCGTTACTTTTTTTTTCTAATTTGAACAATACAGTGGACTAATAAAAGAAACTGAACTGAATTTTCCTGCAATAGAAGGCCCCATTTTTGTACACTTCTATTAGCGCTGTGGATGTACAACAGCGTGAATAATATGAAATCACACTCCTTTGGCCAACAGCGCCCAAAATTTTCAGCAAGATCCTTAACCTATCAAGTTTGAGTGCCGCCTCGCCCCCCTCCCCCCCCCCCCCCCCAATGCATTACCCTCCTCAAGGGCCTTTCCAATCTAGTAATAAACGCGTATCCGTTGCGGGTGCGGAAAGACGCGACGGGCTTGGATTTCATATCAGTGGAAATAACCAATTGCTGATTCGCTTGTGTGTTGTGATAATGACGACATAATCTTTGTCACCTTTACGCCATTCGCGGGCGGCCGAGGACACATCTCTTTTCCGCTGCGGATCCAAAATGGCCGCGATTCCAGAGACGGACAGCGCATGCGCAGGTAAGCAGACGAGAAGGGATTCAAAAGAGTATTTATTACTTTTTTTTTCATGTGAATCTCGAGAGAGAGAGGATCTTGAATCTGTTTTATAAAAATCCCACGTGACTTTGTGATGGTGCGTTTGAAAGAGGAAGAAGGGCTCTCGCTCCACTGATAGGCGTCTGTCAGCGTAGAGCGTTACGGGAAGGGGACGTGGAAACACGGACTAGCGTTTCTGCGAGTGAACATCCCATAGCCCCACGTGTGAAGTTCTATGTATGGAACGTGGGTGCATTGCCCTTTATACGCCTCCACACGCCTTCAGAATGTAGTAACACGAGCCTAATTCGACAATCTTTGAAAGATTTCAGCTTGGCTTTGAATAAGACTTTTAATGTATTACTTGGTCTGTCAACTTTTACAACACCTTTTCTCCTTCTGATTATGGTATATTATGATCAGCTGCTGCCTATTATTATTATTATTATTATTATTATCATTATCATCATCATTATTATTATTATTATTATTATTATTATGATTATTATTATTATCATTATTATTATTACCATCATCATCATCATCATCATCATCATCATCATCTTAATCATCAAACTTTGTCTATTTTGGAAAAAAAAAGAATTGCGAGCTATTCCGCCTAGGTTTTGTTGATGATACTGATTTTATTTCCATGAACGTATACGTCTAAGGAAACACTTTTTGTGGCAAACCTTATTTTTGTGTTTATAATCCCTTGTGACGAAAGGAGACATTAGCAGAAATGGCTGGAAAACAACAAGTGGTTGAACACGAGGGACCTGTTCCTGCCTGATTAAAATTACATAAATTAGTATAACTGTTCTGTATATAAATCAACCTGGCATCCCTCCATGTATGACCAGCCTAGTTTTACATACAAACAAGCACACACACACACACACACACACACACACGCATATCCATTATCAATACAGAAAAAGATTGGACAATACACTCAGTCCATTTTTTATTTTGAAAAAGTAAATTCTATTTTCTTTTGTATTGACAAGAGCTACACATCTAATGGTGATGGTCAGTGTGAAGTCATCGGCTAAATTAGCCGCCGAAAGAAACAGCTTTCGATACGAAGGGCCCGCGTGTATCTTCGTTCCTTGGTCAAGCCACGTATACTCCAGACCTGCAGTACGCCGAATTGTCCTTTGATTATTATATCGGCCACAGGAGATTTACAATGACGGGCTGACCGCGGTAAAACTGGATGAGAATTCTTTTGCTGGGCTGCGATGTTTTACTTCTGTTTGGATAGCGTTGCAGTGTAGTCATGGTTACCGCTCTCTCACTCCATCCCTCTCCATCTCTTTCTCTCTCCTCTATGTGTATTTTGTTTCTTAGTTTTCTGGGTTGATCTGGATGGCCGTCGCTTTGAAACATAAATTTACGTTTTTCGAGGGGCTGTTTTATGTGGGGCAGCACGAATTCTGCTAAACACACACCATTTTCTCCCTTTTGTTTGTGACAACAGGAGAATATCTAGGCGAGTTAGAGGGGAGTATTTATGTGGGTTATTCCCCACCAGGACATCTTATTTAAGCGTGTGTGTGTGTGTGTGTGTGTGTGTGTGTGTGTGTGTGTGTGTGTGTGTTGCATGTGCGTGTTTTTGTGTCTAAATTTGCTCTCTCCACTCGAGTCGAAACATCCTTCCAAGAGTTACAAATTAACATTGTCGAAGATAAACACGGCGCTTTGAGTCAGCCACAAGTTCGCGGCCAGTAAACATATAAATTACATCAGCTCGAATATTTTCTCCGCTCGCCGTGCCAAAAAACAAATATCCCGGGAAAGATACACAGGGCACGGGGAAACGGAGGGAGAGTTTTCTTTTCTCTTTTGTTTCCTCTTTTTCCTCCTCCTCTTTCTAGTGTCCCTCCGAAACAACGGCCACCGTCAAATATCACGCAGGCAAACCATAATTTTTGGCTAGCAGTGTCATTGCCGGTTCGTAGAGCTATATAGAATCCTCGTGCTCGTCAAAACCCCCCTGCGTGTGGAAGAGAACTAAGCCACGGCGACCGGATGAATTATTGACCGATTCCCGGGGAATGTAGTTGGCTGGCCCACCGTCGGAGTGATAAACTCTGTCAGGGGGGTTTTATGGGGTGAAAGACGGGAGGAAAACTGATTTGTTACATGAAGAAGCCCGATACAGTAAAACGTATGGGTAATTAGGAGGCTTGTTTATACTACGCGATCAACATCCACGGGGATGCAGTTTTCTTCCTGGTCAACCATGAACGTTAATTTCTAACCTCTTCCCCATGTCCGAGCAGGCAAGGACAGTGACAAGCGAAATAATGTACCTGTCCTCCATCAAACTAGCCGTTATCACAAACGAAAGTCATAACCAGGCGGATAATCTAATGAGCTCGAGCGAGCATGCAGGCTCAGCTTCGACTCAGTATGAACAGGCCGACAACCACCTTCATTTTACCATGGAACTACAACAAACTCATGATTTTACTACCACCTAAACCCGTGCATTGATACACGTCACAGCATCTGCTACACTCTTATCATATGATGTGTGAAGAAAAAAGATTTTTAGAAAACGACAAAGGAATGGAAAGAGAAGAGAGATATAAAGATACATAAATAGAATAGAATAGAATAGAATAGAATAGAATAGAATAGAATAGAATAGAATAGAATAGAATAGAATAGAATAGAATAGAACAGAATAGAATAGAATAGAATAGAATAGAACAGAATAGAATAGAATAGAATAGAATAGAATAGAATAGAATAGAATAGAATAGAATAAATGAATGAATGAATGAATGAATAGAATAGAATGGAATAGAATAGAATAGAATAGAATAGAACAGAATAGAATAGAATTGAATAGAATAGAATAGAATAGAATAGAATACAACAGAACAGAATAGAATAGATAGATAGATATCGACATGGGTGAGTCAATAGACTATACTAGGTGTTACTTCGGGCGTTCCTTTCAAAAATACATCCCAGAAATAGGACTTTAAGGCAGACGGGCACAAACAGACATTTACACAGTAACATGCCATACATGGTATTTAGCCTTACTTGTCTTTACTTGTTTTGAATAACAAACAGTTCTTCATCGATTTCATTCTCAAATCATGTAGCAATAAACAATCCGTGATGCATACAAAATAAAACGTGCAAATGCAGTTAAAGACAAAATCAACATCATTTTGCAGCGTTTAATAATAGCGTTTTAACAATAATAAACCATCTTGAGTCAAACAAAATAGACAATAACGTAGCAATACTTCTTATGATACGCATTTAGCATCATTTTGATTATATTAGCATGTGTAACCATATTTCACTTGAATGTGTTACAACATGTAACTCATATTGCAATTGTAAGGAACAATTATAGGCCTTTATTAAAAAAAGATATATATATTCAACTCAAGAATAAAATCTTTAGTAAAATCTTTTATAGATTTTGCTCAACCGTATACACACACACACACAACCACGCACTCAAAGATACATTCTACTATGGACTTAAATTCATCTATGAGAAAATTTCACATAAACGAGGAGCTAGCTCGATTAAAACTGCTAAATATATGAATAGATTAAAATTGGGCATAGGAGATACACCGAAGAGAAGTAGATATGCGCCGTAAGGGAGAGAGAAAGGAAAGAGAGAGAAAGAGAGAGAGTGAGAGAGAGAGAAAGGTGGCAGGGGAGAGAGAGAGATTAAAGAATAGATGCAGACTCTCAGATTTATTATATATATATATATATATATATATATATATATATATATAGAGAGAAAGGAGAGAGAAAAAGAGAGCGATGAGGAGAGAGA
This sequence comes from Diadema setosum, assembly GCF_964275005.1. Lineage (NCBI taxonomy): Eukaryota > Metazoa > Echinodermata > Echinoidea > Diadematoida > Diadematidae > Diadema > Diadema setosum. Next base: position 2,400,280 of record NC_092691.1, on the reverse strand, counting down.
GAGGGAGGAAGAGGGAGACAGTGAGAGAGAATCAGGATGCTCTTCGTATGCAGACCAAGTCGTGAGATTTATAAAACCTAATATTGGCTCCGTCATGCAGAGAGAGGAGGCGGAAAGAAGCGCCATATTCTCTTGACTGATGGCCGAAGCAGCCGACACCAGACAGAGGTAAGTCTTGTATGGACCCGAAATAGATGGTGACATAGAAACAACACGAACAACAATCGATGAACCTGCTTCAACCTAAGCACTTACGCACCAGTCCATCCATCTCTGGATTCGATGTCCTTTTTATTTCTGTAAATCCTTCCACTTAGAATATTTCCTGTTACCACAAGTGACTCCACTCTTTTTTCCCTACCCATGCTGGGGTGCTGTGCATTAGGCAAATTTCAAGGAGAAGTATAATTTATATATTTCGTTTTGAGAAAGGAGCATCTTGTAGACAGGCGTAATCGCTCTTCCATTTAGAGCGGTTGCTATCGAAACGGCTAGTGTGATGCTGGGTGAGGTTGGAGGGATGCAGGCTTGATCGCGGAAATCGATCGCCAAAGCTTCTGACGCGCATCATTTTACGCTAACTACGTAAGAGATGTAAAAGAAGGAGACGAATAAGTCTAAAACCCTTAGTGAGAAGACCATAAAGAACCACTTAGAGTGGTATTTCGTCATGCCGAAATATCTTGTGTAATGCAAAGTAATGCTCGTTTTGGCCTTCCGCTTGAAAAAGGAAATAAAGCCATTGTTTGCTTTGTTTTACGATGCTAAAATACGCATTATACGTATTCGCAAGCACATTCTGTGAAATATTCGGAAACACGTAAGGTCTTCGAGGTCACCCGTTAAGCGCAAACAGTGGCCATTTTACCCTCCCATCTCCTGGCAAGGGCGAAAATAACTCAAGTGAAGAGGCATGCGTCACATTATCTTTATCGACGAAATGCCATCAATTATTGGGAGGACGAAACTTGCATGTTGCCACTTTTAACGCGGAAGACGTATGCACACGCTGTGAAAGAAGGGGGAAACAAGCAGTGAAAAAAGGGAACTTGTGTATTGCCTTCGTTCTGTGTCGGTATACCGCATAGTGTGCATGTGTGTCGCTGAATCGCCTGTACCGCGATGTGAGTTCATCGGCGTTGGCGTTCGGCGCCGGTTGCCATGACGACAAATGGACTCGTCAAAGTCACCGCTGTTTGCGCGCTGGAAATGATGCAAGCAATTTTTCACACCGATATTTTCACCTAAGTTGTTTCGTGCTTAAATCCCCCACGTATTTTTCACTCTGCTTTTCTCTCTTCTTCTCCCTCCATCTCTCCCTGTCTATTTCCTACTCTCTCTCTCATTCTCTCTCTCTCTCCCCTCTCTAGGGCCATCTATTTCCTTAGGATTCTGTTTCTCTCTCTTTCTCTCTTAGGCTCTTGGGCAAAGACAGAAATGCTCCTAATATCTCCCTAAGAATTAGTAACTCTACCTAACACTGATATCGGAAAGGTGTGTTCTTTGAAATCAATAATTTAAATGTTCTATTAACATTTGTTCTTCGGGAAGTGTTGGTGCCATTATCTTTCACATTTTTTTAAACATTATTATTTACAGCGTCAGCAGCATGTGGAAGCTATAGTGGGTCAGATATCGGGACGTGCAAGTCACGTGACAGTGATGTTAGGACTCTGTGATTATCGCGAATCAGAGGGGAGGATGATGGGACTTGCATCAATATAACTTCGGGGTATCACCTCAGATGCTTTGTAATGCATTTACGATTGCCGTGTTTCAAAAATTATTAAATCGGGCAATTCTAGACAACATTCGTGAAACACGACGTCAACTTCATGCAATGGCTGTGCTTTGAAAGGCGATTGAACAGAGTAAAGATATACATGAAGTCGGTGAATTCCTTGCAATGAGAAAGAGGAGCAAGTGAAACACAGGGTGAGTATGACTCATATCTCCCCCTTCAAAAAAAGAATGCTTATAAAAGATGCGACGAGTCTTCACATATTATTGTTGAAAAGATTTGAGCATGTCTCATCTTTAGTCACCTATAGATGACATATCTAGTATATGCTGCGTTCACGATTGGCGAAGTGAATGATACAAAATGTAGATAACATTTTTATTCAGGGGACATCATCTAATCAGAGTCCTTATCATCCGACATGTTCTCACCAAGCCGTTCCCTCAATGTTCTGACTTTTCAGTTTCTTATACACTAAAACAAACAACACCGAAACAAAATTCCGGATTTAAAGTTTATACTTTTCCTATATTTGTCCGAGAGATGAAAAGAGCGACAAATACAGAAGAATCAAAGCGGGATGAAGACACTTAGCAACATTCTAGCAACCAATCTGTATCATAGTTGTTGCCATTATCATCATCAACAATACAAGTGGTGACATCATCATCGCTGTTGTCACATGAACAAAGATCACTACCACCATAACAACAATAACAACGTCACTGCTATTAACGTAAACGACTGCTTTATCGACGACAATATTACCATCACCATCATCATCATCATCATCATCATCATTATCATTGTCATCATCACCACCATCATCATCATCATCATCATCATCATCATCATCATCATCATCATCATCATCATCGAGTACAACAATAACCAAGTCACCAAGCAAGCGAGGGGGCGACCTATCTCGACCAATCGACTGATGCAGCCGCTCAACCATTCCAACCAACTAACTACCTAACTAACCAGCTAACCAACAAATCACAAAGTGACATATTTTTGTGTTTTGTGTTAGTTTGTATGATTCTCACCAGCTGTTGGAATGGAGGCTGTTCGATATCACTCTGCAGGGCGAAGTCACTGAGCGCCTTCCAGGGCGGCTGCTGGTAACTCTGCACCTCCACCTGACTACCCTGTGGCATCTGCGAATCGTGACGGACGGGACTCGAGGCTACCATCGGGACTCCGTTGAAATTCGGGACTCGACGATTAGGGTCCTGAGCGGGACAAAAATATCAAAAAGAAAAAGGATACAGAAATAAAAGATCAATATGGAATACAATATAATTACTTTACATGACGAGAATGTGGAGTGATGGCCAGTGAAGGCAAAAATATGATCTGCGATCATCGGGACCCTGTTCTAATTCGGGACTCGAAAGTGTGGTCCTTAAACGGGACAAACATCGTGAACTGTTTAAACGTGCAATCATTTCACTAATTCATAAAAGGTATGTTGCTGCTATGTGGGTGACATCCCGATAAAGTACGATCGGTAGTACATAGTCACTTTCAATAGACCACAATTGTCATAGACAATTTCAATTGGCCACATTTGCTAACTTGCAGTCATTGAGCATGATACATTTATTGCATATCATTTCGATTCTAACTTTCTCAGTAGAGCCCAATACAAAGGCTTCTTCTACGTCATCATCCGATGAGGTACATGACATTATGGCGCCGCACACCGCATCGCAATGAAAACCAAACTCAGATCAAGTGGATTCCATTTTACATCACAGTTATTTTTGGTGACACATTTGTCTTATATAATTGCATATTTCGAATCATTACAGGCCTGAAACGTTATTTTTTTCAGAACGTATTACTCCGAAAGAAAGAAATCGATGAAATAAAAACAACCCAAAACAAAAAGAAAACTCCAGTATACGAACACGACTGTATGGGTCTATTCAAAGTTTAACGACATTTTAACTTTGACTGAAACAACAATTCTAACTACAGTAAAGAATCACTCATAAGGTATCATTTTGAAAAATTATATAGATTCGCGTTTCTGACTAACATATAATAACCATATGAATACATAATACCGGCGCGTAACATTACGGTCACAATTATACACTTGTATTTTTGAGCCGAAGACGTGAATGGCTCCTTTAAGACAAACTACTGTCAGATATATGGAGAAGACCGAGAAAGAGAGAGAATGAGAGAGTGAGAGAATGAAGGAAGGAATGAGAGATGGGTCAAATTAGCCAGATACAACAATCAAATTACAACAGTCGACTAGATGCTAACAGGCGTCGCCGTCGCCCTTAATCTGAGCATGCGTACGATGGCGTACCATAATTTAATCCTATTTTCCCGCGTTTTTTTCCTTCTCCATTCCATCCTTTTGTATCGAGCAAAGCCAATACGCCAGAGCGGACAGTTCATACATGATGTAACTGAGAGGACACAACATGTCATGGAAAAAAAAAGAGGATGAGGATATACGCAGTTGTTTATCTTGATAAGGACCGGGGAAATTAAAGGGTTGCAGTAATACTGGAGTATATCAGCCAAACTATAATTTGCAATATGACCACGCAATTAAGTGTCTTCTCGAACATTTTTTGTTTTGTTTTATATCGTTGGCTTAGTAATACAATGTACGCATTGCCACTTACAGAATGTTGAATTATGAATTACTGGATGACAGTGGAAACCACACGTTAAAAAGTTGTTATTTTTTTAATGCTTAATTTAGTTAACAATACAGAGACAAGGGTTACTAAGGTCATCTTATTAAAATTATCATCGTCTTCTACTTATACACTTCCTTTTTATCTGTAAAAGATTCGGAGTATCTTGGATTTTGAAACGTGATATAATTCACTTTTATATCTAATCTTTGATCTCTGATCTTTAATATGTCCATGTTAAAGCAGAATAAATACCCCCCCCCCCGTCTCCCTCCCTCTCCCTCCCTCTCTCCCTCTCTCTCCTCCTCCGGCTGCGTTTTGTAATTGGAAGAAAGGGTATTAAAACCCGTCATCCATATCCTTTCACTCGTCTTGTTTTGACGACGTATGGCGGGTAATTCCGAAGACTTTGTCGCATTGACTGACTTCTTCATCGCGTCGCCACGACTGCCCATGGTGGATACGATGTACACCGTGATAAATATTTTACACCCGCCATCTTCCGATGCTCTTATACCACCGTGAAGACAAAAGCAACCTATCGGAATATTGTTATGCGGGCCGGATGGACATGAATGAGGTTTGAGTCGCATTGTGACTGTCTTCAAATGCAACTGCAACTATGGAAGATCAAGAAAAAGAAAACAGGAATAGAGGAGGAGAGAATGATACGAAAATGCATCAAAGTAAGAGCAAAACGCCCCCTTTTTTCTCTGTTTCGGGGGGGGGGGTGAGAGGGAAAACAACACATGAAGGGCTTTCATATTCCCGAAGAGTTTTGCATTTCGGCAACGGGAAAGACGCATTGAACTAATTTTGCTTCAGTGATGATTACAGGGAACAGTAGATGGCTATCTCAATCTGTACAAGAACATTTAAGTCAAATAGCTTGCGGTAAACATGGTGGAGTACCCGTCAAATTTATAAGCTGCAGTATCGCTACAAGGTATGTTGCATTAGTCATATACCTATACTCTTTCCCCCTATTACTGACGGTACTGTTTTGCGGACTAAGATGACGCGTAATAATATGACAAATGTGCTTTTCACTGAGACAGGGGGTTACCGAGAGGTGACGAGATGGAATAACATACAAGGGAGGCAAGCTCCCGGTTCTTCTTTCCCTATTGTTTTTGTTGTATTTTTTATTCCTTTCAGGGGGAGGCTCACATGTTGTCGCTGGAGGATGCCCAGAGGCATACGGTGAATGTGTTGGTTGGGCAATTGGGAAAGAACAGACGTGAAGTCAACACACATGCACATACACACAGACTTGAAAGACACACACTCGCTGGCGCTACCTTGACAAACGGACGCCGCGTCGTGAGGTGTGCATTCGCGGTGCGCCAGTTCGGCGCAGATAGCAGCCCGCCAACACACCTCTGTCGTGATCCTGTTATGGTGCAAAAAGAACTTACGGTGTAAGGAAATCTTCTGCCTGACTGCCTACTTAGCTTTGCACTTAGTGTTCATATTTCTACGGTCGGCAGGTATCTTGTACGGCCCTGCTTGTTCGACGCCGCAACAGTAATAAATCTGATTGATGCCACGATTGTAGCAGTTACATTGTGATCGCGTACTACAGACTAACTGCATTGACCCCGTCGTCATACAAGGTGCGTGGTCTGAAACCGGATTGCTGAATATTGCGACATGCATTGTGAAGCATGAAGGATGCAATGCCCACTATATTCCTTGTTATGCTACGAAAACATGGTAAACATGCTCCTTGCATGACAATGTCTTCATATTATTATCATCCACCACTAACCCCTGGCTCATAGTCAAGTCTGAACGCTGGAAAATGAGAGGAACAGAACAACAACAACAACAACAAAGGAAGACTAAAAAGTGTGAAAAATAACCCTACTCCAAAATGCGAAGGTGATTTGAGAAAACATGGGACATTTTCCCCCGTTGTTTTTCAACAATAATCCGTTAAGCTCTAGCTAGGGGGCTTGGAAATATTTATCTAAGCACGATGATTAATGTTGTCAAGAGTTTTTTTTTTCTCCTTTCTTTCTTGAAGAAAGGAGGGGAATGAAAGGGGGAAGACGGAAAGAGAGGGAGACCTAGAGAATGAGGGAGGAACAGAGAAAGGGAGAGGAAAAAATGTAGGGATAGTTCTTCTTGCACGGCCGACGGCAATTTCATGGGCATGTTTTCTTTTGTGACGAAAGGGTAACACGATTTCTGCGGCGGAGATTAGCGCGTCGGAGCTGGCGTTGACGACACGGAACGAACTCGGCTGTTGACCCGCAGTGCTGAGGTGGGCATCCCCCACTATTTGGCAGCCGCGGCTTGGCAGTGGGGTAGGAGTACGCCGAACGCTCCTTCTCTCGGCCACTCATCCCCAACACCCCCTTCCCCCCCCCCCCATCTTAAGGATCCCTGCCTGCTACACCGCATCTTCCAGACTCACATACACAGACATACGACTTCATGTCAAGAGCTTGATTTCATTAGACGTTAGATCCGTTCTGCGTGTAAAGTGCCAGTCATTGCCTTCCATTTTATGGGAGCTCCCAGACATCACATTTTTCTCTAAAATCTAAAGTTATGTTACGTTATAGTCATCGAATGACATGCGTTCAGTTTACGGAAGACCGAAATCATTTGAGATTGGAGAAAACTCAATTTCTATCGAAAATCGATTTTCATGTCTGCCCTTGACCTCAAACTCCTGAGGTAAGTATACCTAACATAATCCGCACAGTACCCAATGGTGTTAGTCCATAAAGTGTTATGACGAGACAAACGGACAAAAATTATCTATTTGAAAACCTCGCTGTTATGATTTGTGATGTGGCAGAGCATGAAGGACGTTAATCCAGAATAATGCCTCTACGAGACTTTGTTTGAACGGCACATGCGTACGGATAGCTCAGAGGCGGAAGATCTAATCTCCTTGGTAAAACTTGTAGTTTGGTTATAATGTCACAATTTCCTTTTATTGCTTTTTTTTTTTGGTGGATATATTAATGAGGTAAACAGCTCTCTTGGCGGTATTGAAGTATGCCATGAACTTGAAATCACATACATTAGAGAACGGGCGTAATGCTTATGCATAAACTTCATCCTTTTGTTCTTACATTGCAGCATTTTTTTGATCATATATCAACGACCGCCCTCTCTCGATAACGCCGATTTGCTGCCCAAGTCTCTACTATGAGGTCAGACTGTGCGTGTATGTGTGTATATGTGTGTGTGTGTGTGTTTGTGTGTGTGTGTGTGCCTGTGCTTGTGTGTCCAATATTCATTAGCGAATAATTTGTCAACGTTAACAATTATTTATCAAACCCGAAATTTCACAGACGATCGCATGTCGAGTGTTAAAAATGTTTGACATGGTTGAGATGGGAGAAAGAAAGGGGAGGGCACGAGGAAAAAAAAAGGTTTAAAAAAAAGAGAATTGTTCATGTCGTCGGCTTGTCTAAAGACACATCTCTCAGGTAAGCTGTCACCGAGGGCAAGTAAGCAAAGGCTACGGGGCGAGTGTAAGCAAGCCCCTCGGGCAAGTTCGGCGGCTTGCTCTCCCCTGACCCCGCTCGCCTAAAAGGAACCAAAGAGGTTGGGGACGGAGGGATGGGGTGGGGGTGACGAGGAAAAACAGAAACGAAAGCGACGCGTTAAAGCAAATTGTACATCACCCCAAATCACGACCTCCTGGAAAATGACGCTATGTTATACACACGTTTAAAGGCAACCGTGGAAGCACACAAGCTAGATTTTCACAAATCTCGCAATGCTGATTTGGAACGCAATCTGGACTTAGGAAAAAATCGGCTCTCTAATTTATCGGTTCTTTTTAAAGTCTTCTTCTATGCAGGTAAAATGCAAACGGAAAAATTCGTAATTGTATGAGAGTCAACGTTTCAATATCCCACATTTCTCAAATTAAACTTTATGATTACGAAGTGTTTTACATATTGCATAATTAAGAGACAGAAAATGATACGAAATTTCAAAGTGGAAATAACTAGAATATAGAACGTAGACGAGGAATATGAACTTTCGCAGAAGGCGATCCGATACAATGCACATGCACTGTGTACTGTTAAGTTAACGTCATCACTTAGTTTGCATCCATTGTACGTGTGTGGCTTTGTGTCACTGTGTGTGTATGTGCGTGTGTTTAAGTGGAGTGTAGTTTAAGCTATAAGAAGTCAACAAATTACAAAGATGTACCGGGGGACTTCGCTCGAATATAGACGACACATGATTATTCAAACGGTTTGACAAGAAGGTCGTGTGGTAACTGCCGAAGGCAAAACATACCAACAGAATGAAATAAGACTAGAGTCCTCAAAAGACATAGAGAGACAGAGAGAGAGAGAGAGAAAGACAGCGGAAGAGAAAGAGAGAGAGAGGGGGGGATTTTGTGATGAAAGTGGAAGAAAGGGAGAGCAACAGAGTTGAGAAAGTGGAACAAGAGATGGAGTTCTTTGCTGTTCCCAGTTCCCAGGAGACGACTAGGGGTAAATAAACATTGAACACAAAAATCGGCGCGAATATTCCAAAGATATAATTCTTCAGGCGTTTGGGAAAGAATAGTTCAACTCTGTCGCTGCCATCGCATAGGAGTGACCCGGTACTGGGCAGGACACACAAAAAGGGGAAAAAAGAAGAGATGTAAAATTCAAAAGAACACAAATAACATCAATAACAACAACAAGGTGAGTCAGACTGCCCCAAAACTTCAACTCAAGATCTACGTATGGAGTGACAAGCACAACACCTCCGTCTCGTCAGTCAGAAACTCCTTCGAGCAAAGGTTTCTTTTTTTTGTCAAAATCCCCAGAAAGATGTCAAGACGAGCGATGAATTTCGACCTAACAAGCTGTGCTACTTTTGAAATACTTGATGATTTGCACGAAAACATCCAATAATTGATAACACTTTCAGGTCTTGTCTGCAGACTGCAAACTTGGTAATAATTAACCATGTTTACTAACAAACACATACACCCATACAAATACAAAAGGACACACATACATACACACATACAGCGTGTCTGAAAGAAGGATAGATGGAAGAGAAATTAAAAAAAAAAGAAGAGAAAGAAAGAGAGGAAGACAGAGAATAAAAAGAAAGATTTCTTAAGAGGAATATACGCGAAGAAAGCGGGACTCAAAAGGAGAAGAAAACAGACGCACAAAGCAATCCGCCGCCTCCCAGACTTTCCCTGCCCTGTGATTGATCGTGCAACATGTAATTATTCCGAAAATTGGCCTGTGTAAGATTTCTTGGGATCGATCAAACATACACAATCGCGACTTTGAGTGACAGTGACGTTCCGTCCGCTGACCCATCCTTTATCTCCACTCTTTCTGCTCGCCGCCGCGTACACAAATGGGGTTAAGGTTAAGAGGGAGGGGTGGGGGGGGGAACTGAAGAGCGAGGAAGTTGAACGTATAAGAGAATACCTTGGAGGTTGTAGGAGGGGAAGAGAACTGAGGAGGGGAGGGGTATGGTGGGTAAGATGAAGAAAATAGGGAAAGCGAGGGCCAAGGTTGATTACATCGTTGATTCAACGTCGCATTATTATGGAAGCCGGAATAAAGAAGGAGAACGCAAATCAAGCAGAGTAAAGGGGAGTGCTCGAGGAATTAAGATGATGAGAATGAGACAGCGGTCTAATGAGAGAAGGAGACAGACGGATGCTGATGAAAATAAAAGCCGAAGGATGCCCGATTGAGATGGATAGGTCGTGCGAAGCTTGTCTCCCCTGGACTCATTCCCATGTGTTACACCTCCTAAAATTGGTACCTCCTCCTACTTTTCCCTGACTCTTCAGACCAAAGAGGATGGCATCCCGATGATGGAGGGATGACGGCCGTGACATATGAAGGTGGTATCTCTGAGAACCATACAGATGAGAGACACTCTCTCGATACCAACCGAGGACACACACCATACACACAAAAAAAAACCCCACATGCAAGCAAAACGTAAACATACAAGTATATATATATATATATGTATATATATATATATACATATATATATATATATATATATATATATATATATATATATATATATATAATCACACACATACCACACATACACACACACACACACATACACACACACACACACAAACGAACAAACATACGCACACAATCAAACACATTTGACAAAACGGTCACACACAAACACACACATTCACCAACATACCAGCATTTTAAAATTTTGACGAAATATCAAAACGTATCCCACATGCCATGCCATTCAGGTATAAAGACTCAAGCCCAGTTTAGTGGGATTATTACTTTCAAAGTCGTGTGTGCATGTGTACATGTCTGTGTATTGAACATCTGGTTTCGAGACAGCGTTTATTGACTCAATACACAACAATCAAAATACGCTGTACAATTCTGGGCCCATCCTTTCTTTCTTACTTTCCTTATTTTCCAATTCTGTCGAGAGAAATCCAACCCCAACCATTTGTCTTATTAACCCGGATGTAAAGTCTGAGAGTTAAAACAAAAATGGCGTTCTAGGAGTATTGAGAGTTTTAAGCGGCATCTTCATAGTGAAAGAGTTCTAGGAGTATTGAGAGTTTTAAGCGGCATCTTCATAGTGAAAGAGTTTATCTTTTAGTATCTAAGTCCCTTGAAATATTTTGGAGGAGTAGCTCGGGGAAGGAAACATCAGGTCTAAATACGATTTTAGATTACTGTACTTCACGTCCTTTCAAAACTCCTCTGCTTGACAACACAGCCTCACTGTCGCGCCTTCAGAGGCGATGCGGCGCCTTATTACGGGCCGGCGTGTTGTGTGTTTAAGAGTAGAAAGCATTTTATCTTTTTTTTTTTCTTTTTCCCTTGCTCGTCATCTTCATTGCCACGCTTTCGTCTCAAACTCCATAGATGGCTGCCCATAGAAACTTGACAAAGGCCTGTACCTTGGGAATAGTCCTCGCCTTCAAGTTTTGCAAATGTAAATGAGCATGCGGAAAAAAAAATGATGGTGAACTTGTTTTGTAGTTCTCTTTTTATCCGACGTCGACTCTCGTGTCGTAATTCGACATGTCACAATGCCGTCGAATTTGGCCCGTGTTTTCGGTCATGCGGCGAGCTGCACCGTAGATTAAATGCACGGTTCCCGACTGTCTCCGATTAGTTTTGTCTCCGCTTAAATGCGGATCCAATTACACAAATTAGGTTGGTTGCCAATTTCCATATCTTTTGTACGCGGATGGGTGCGTGCGTTTCGATCGTTTTCTGCAGAGCGTGAAAGCGGCTGTGTGTCGGGGACGAAAAGAAAATTCGTTTAAGGACATCAATCCGCCTGGCGCGTGGTCGCTCATTCCGTGTTATGCAAATCGTGCTCTCATGTCCGCCCTCCAAACTCCAGGCTGGTTCCTAAATCTAGAATACACCCAGATCTTCTCTTCAATGATAAATTTTAATTCTTTGTTATCTTTTCATCCGCCTCTTTTACCCCCTTTGGCTTCAAAAGTGAAGATGTTTATTAGCATGTGTGTGTCACGTTTAGCTCCAAGATGCACTTACGGATCTGTGGACGCATGCGATATGCAGAGCTGGGCGACCGGCTGACAGTAGGCACGATTTCTCCAGTACTTCTCTTCGCATTTTCCACTACAGGCAATGCAGTATCGAATAGGCTTTCTCATTTTCTCCCGACCCTGCCTGCCTGACAACCCACACCACCCGGCGATATTAAAAAACTTTTAGAATTGCTTTCGCGGCTCATCTTGCTCAAATATTTTCCTAAACTCGGGGCATCTTCTCTCTGAGAGTCGAAGTAAAACACGTAAATATGTAAAAACAGCGGCGGCGAAACCCGATCACCGTTGGTTTGTTCGGGGTACTTCGATCACGATGGAATTGATGGCTTTTTTCCCTCTCTCTCCTCTCTTTCCCTCTTACTCCTCTCGTTGCTAAAGACAAAGACGAGTACACATGTAGGCTCAGGGGCATTCTACGGTGTACGTTTTCAAGTGTCTGAGTGTAGTGTGCTGCTCGGCTGGTGAGAGGAGGGAAAGATACCGCTTCGCCATCAAGATGGCTTCGCTAATAGGGCAGCGACGTGCGCGTCACTATTATTCACCTAATATTTCTCCTCTAAACTCCATTCATCTCTCCTTCCCCACTTCTCTTCTCATCTTTCCCTCTCTCTCCATTTCTTTCTGTCTTTCTCTTTCTATCTATCTCCGTCCCTTTCCCTATGTCCTGTCCGCTATGGTCATTCTCACTGGCCGCTCTTTTTTCTTTTTAAGTCTCGGTAAAAACATCCGACGTGGACGCATGTCACAAAGCATTTCACCGGGCCGTATCGATTGAATTGGTTCCTGTCCAACACCTGAACCGTATGTCACATACAGTCGTGTGGATCAAAATGCATAGATTGACGGCTGTTACATAATAGGATGAGCGGGAAACCCATTGAATATTTGAAGGATGTTGGAAATCGGTCGTTAATTTGTCCGTGAGGTGGTTAGAGCCGCGTACTTTCTACAACTCCAGAGCGACCACGCACATTTGCCGTCAATTCAAGTTCTTTTCTGAGCTGCGTTAATCCACTTTCATATCATGCAGTCTAAAGCTCACTGTATCTGCGGATAATGCAAATCAACACATCTTGGTCTTGTTTCTTCTTGTGTCTTTGTCTATTGACGCCCTGTCCGATCCTTCACAGAGTCAGAGTACGTTATTTTCTCTACCTCGGAACTTGTCCCACCGATGAACCAACTTCTATGAAACTCATTTTTTTTTTGACAGTTACTGTTTTGTTTCTTCTCTTCTGATTAAAAAAAAAAAAATCTTCGTGCGCAGAGGTAATAAGTGATGAATCAAAATCACATTACTTCTCCACAGCGTCGTGAAAAGCTACGAAAGGATACCGAGTCTTAAACCAAAAAAATGGACGCTCTCGCTAGACTTATATACATTCAACGCGTATGATTCATGCGAAACAAGAGTAAAGTTAGCAATTATACAACTAACGGATTAAACCTTCGTCTACCTTCTTTCGTATGGGCCTATCTGTCCTTGGCAAACGTCCACGCTCAATGAAATATCGACAGGGAGCATGAGGCCCGTCCAAGGAGGATGAATTGTCGTAATGAAAGGTATTAAAAAAGAAAGAAGAGAAGACGTCTAAATTCCACATTGTCGTCTGTAATGACCCATGAACACGATGAAGAAAGAATGACAGCTAAGCGGGAAAAGTAGCCAATCGATTATGCGTAGCTTGAATAAGGTACAGTAGATGAAGGAACACGAAAGGCATATGTCGTCTGCTCCGGTATCTGTTCGTCCTTCCCATCTTTGCTCTACGGTATCAGCAGATCACTCTTCTGCGCCAACATCATCTTTTCTTTTCATTATCGTCTTCTATATTTGTTGTGCAACGCTTATCAACTACTCCAGTCGACATGTCGAGTGTACACAGCATACTACACCCAGTTATTCGACGAGGGAAAACAAAAAGATCGTTATATCAGTTACCACCGAAGATGCTTACCTAAAAAAGAGCATAATCATCAAGTACAGTATCCGCTTGTGCTGATGTACTCATTCATGCGTCCACGCGCTTTTGATGTGGCATCTCAACACGTGACGAAAAAAAGTGACAGAAGAACAAGCTGTGTGGATGTCAACATTATACTCTCAACATATCTCTGCAATCTCAGGGAGACAGAGGGAAATTTGTCACAGTATTTGTCATGATACCGCGCCATTCTAGAAATCGTTTATCGAGGGAGAGGACTGCGTTGCCCCGCGTCAGTGTCGTCTGTTTAGAGTGTAGGGTCAGCGCGTAACTGCGCAGCGCAGGAACGTGGACGATAGTCGCAGAAACGTTGTTGAGATGGTCATTGTGAAATATCAAAAAGTGCATTTGAACTAAGCACGTGTGTGGTGAGGCCATTGTTGCAGCGAAAATACGAGATGTGAAAAACACAACATGGTCTCAATCACACTTCCCTATACTTGCACACTGGTAGAACTGGTAGAAAAGGGGATTTTAAGGTAATGCTCAAATTGGCGCCAAGTCTACGCCCAATACTCAGGTATGGCGCGTCCTCTGTGGATATTAACACCTACCCAATTCCACAGCCCCCTGTGAGCATCGAAAGAACTGTTTGTTTCAATCATTATACCGTCATTGAAGACCCAGAGAGTGAATGGTGTAACCTAAGGATTCAATTCATTTAATAAACCGTGGATTGATGGCAAGGGGGGGGGGGGGGGAGGACTAGGCTGAATAGGCTGAATTTGGTGATCAAAATGAAATCGTCTGCATATCTTTTTCACCACACTGCGCGCGAATTGTTAGACCAACGAAAGGCTGAGTAAACTCGCGGCTTGATTCAGTTGCCACAGAATTGGAGATATAACCGAACGCCCCGTCTACAGGGTATCCAAGAAATCTAAGGCTGTGATTTCGAGCAATCAATTATAACACTAACATAGATTCTGAATTCGTCAAACGATCCTGAAAAGGGGATAGTACCTGCAAAAAGGAATGATATCTCAAAATGTTAGAAATTACGTGTAGGCGTATCGGCATTACAATGAATACATAAGGGCATGGACGGTTTCAGCAATTTGAAAATGGTTCCATTGTAAGATTGTTTTGTCAATCTGAAATAAGGAAGGCTTTTGATATTGCATTTCTGTTGAATAAATGTCATTATGTTATGACTAGTACGGAAGTAATGATGATCATGCACTTTCCGTATAAAATAAGAGCTACCTTTTCTAAATGTATGTCCATTCCTTGGCGGATTACTATCGTATTTTCTTTCGTCCTCTTCAGTATTGTTCGGTAATTCTTATCCTAATTCATGATACATTCGTGTTGCAGACATTATTCTCATTAAAGTGTTTATTTGGACCTATTCTCATTATGCTCATTAACTAGACGTGCCCCCAAAAGTCATTTTCTTGAAGCACCGTGAACAAGGCATCCAGAAGCTCCCTGCTTGCATGTACACACATTGCTAATCTTGGCTTCCCCAAGCTTACGCAAATGTTTGTCGAGGCTGATTACACAGTGGGACTAAAACACACACGTCCTTTTCTCCCCATCCCCTCGTTCTACCCTCGCCTTCGACTTTCTCTCTTACTCTTTAATTTCTTTGTCCCCTTCGCGTCTCGCTTTTCACCTCCTTCACATTTTCGATATTCACCTTCTACAATTCTCTTCTCGCCGGCTTCGAGCGTTTGGGCGCTATTAGAAAGCCATTTGTATTTCCGCTGCGAAGCACCATGGAGAGGAAAAAATAATCCACACACACACAACACACACACACGACGCACGCACGCACACACCCTTGCCGCTGTCGTATGAGGGCGCCACCGGGCAGCACTGTTTGGGATTACCCACAACGCAGCACAAACAAAGACCCATTCGTCACACGGGATCGACGTGAATGCATGGGCATTTACTAGCAGACGATAGCTGGAAGATTTCCGTGGATGACTATATATCCACGAAAACAGTGTACTGTGTAGATGACGGGTGAAATAGATATCTGAAGACTCCCCCTGACCTTTAGATCTTTCTTATGTGCAGCTTTAACCTCGATAAGATCTAAAAATAGGAGAAAACCCACAAAGAAATAAACTAACTTATATGTATACATGTATCTATATATTGGCACATGCCTTATAATCAGCACGGATTTTTTCTTTATAGGATTATTTTCATTATCATCATCACCATCATCATCATTTATTATTCATAAATGAGGCTGCGTTTCAGCACAGGTGACCGTCACCATCATGCTCATTCCCTTCCGACTCTGTCTGTCTATCTGTCTGTCTGTCTATCCGTCTGTCTGTCCATCAATGAGACCTTGCCTGTTTGTACTGTCAACTTTCACCATGATAACGATGAAAAAAAAATTCTGTCGTCCTCATAGAATATGTTTCTATCGCTCACCATTCCATCTCCTTACGCCATCGACCTCCCATACTGAAACACTTTAAATGGCGCACTCGCCTCGTTTTGAGTTATCTCCCCCTCCCTCCCGCGGCTCCCTCCCAGCAGGCCTACCAAGGCTACTTGTATACCCGTCCCTTGCTCAATAGGTACGATGAGGCGCTTTAACCAAGAATTCCCTTTTATACAAATCGGCACTGTCATCGATACAGCAAATGGTGAATGCCACCTCCTTTTCTTTCCATCTTTTTCTCCTGTTTTCCCCTCTTTTCCCTCCCTACCCGCCATCCCCCTTATCTCTTTCACGTGCTGTATTTCCCCTCTCTCGGCTTCTCCCCGATACATCCATACGACGGTCGTCCATGAACCTATGTGTGATACGTAATCTCGCTCTGTTTTGACAGAGCCGCCACGACTGTGTACGAAAGAGAGCCTTATATCACGTGGTCCAATTATGCGCTGTTATGATAACTTGCAGAGCAGGGAGAAAGTTTCAATCTCACATCATCCTACCACAGAAGACGCACTTAATGTCAGGCTGCACATCTCCAGTGCCACTCAGAGAGACTGGTAACGATTCTAACTGAAAGCACTGACCATGAGAGCTGTGGCAATTTCAAAACTAGCGTACACAAGATATGAGCCCTGTCTTTCCTTATCTTAGTGAGATATTGACCTCGTGATCGTATACCAATAATTACGCAAGATAAAATGCCCGTAGAAAATCTGTCTTAACTGACAACACAACTCGCCAGTACTACTCTTTCTGATAATAAAGATTCCCGCCAAACTCGATGAACGATTTTCCTGGGGCAGTGAATGCCTTAGTTGTATACTTTTACATCCACTTTTGATAGAAAGTAGAATGGGTGAGAAGAGGGAACGGATAAAAGACTGATGAAGAAACGAGTGAAAGAGAAAGGTGAAACACACTGGGTAAGGAAACGCGAAAATATGTGAGGACACGTCATAGCTAAACACACAAACTAAATAGACAGAATTGGGCCTGACAAAAAATAAGTATGTGAATAAAGATATAAATATATTACGAATAAATAGATTAAATAGATGTGAATAAAGATATAAATATATTACGAATAAACAGATTAAATAGATAAAACACACACAAAAACACACACACACTATAACACTGTGATAGATACGTGTGTATCTACATGAGTAAACATTTCTTGAACCATGTAGTATACTGTTCACTTGTTTCATTAATGTTATTAATCCTGATGGTAAAGCGCATTTGAACATCGTCGGCGACCATCCGAACCGTCGTATATGTCAAAATTCGGTAAATTTTTCGAATTTCAGATTTTGCCGTTTTAAGAAAGCCCAGCACACACTCTTTCTACTCACAAAATTTTGAAACCGGATTTTGTGTTTTTAACAGAGAAATTTGATATACGTCATTTTGCCTGAACGCGAATTGGCTGAAGGCGTTCATCCGAACCGACGTACCGCTATACGTCGGTTCGGGTGGTCGCGAATCTTCGAGTCGCGTTCAGAGAAGGTGTCGTATCGCCAGAACTGGCAGAAGCAGACGATGGAGCGTCAACCGGACCCTCCCCAGGACCGGTGAGTTTTACAATGAGTAGCTATGAGATCATGGAATTTCAAATAAAATGAACAGACCCAGGCAAGTTCTATCCGTAAGATTGTCACTTGTCAAGATAAATACGCAGATTGTCGTGGGTTTTCCAAAATATTTCGTTTTGTTGTTAGGTGTAGTCCTGTGTATAGATAAATATGTGGGTACAAAGGGATACTCTATACATAGTAATCAGTACAGTTTAGTAGGGTTTAAATCATAGACCCTTTTAGTCTAGAAAAACAACGTTCACAATGATCTCGTTGAGTTGACTTTATGTGCTTATGGTCCATATAGGGTGAGTTGTTTGGGAATTACCACAAAAAGTACGAGATTACTAGTCGGACGAGTCTAACAAGTTACGTGGTCACAGCCAACAGAGCGGCTAATCGCTGGTTCATCATTGAGTGAAGGGCCCTAGAGTTCTGATGATAGGTTCTATACTTACTTATATATCTATGGCCGATTGAGCCCCAAGATTGCAAACACACACAAAGAAAAACACCCAAATCTGAGTGTAATGTATCTCATGTGAATTTGCCAATGTAAGCCAAGGAAGGAGCTAGTAGAAGCCGAAGGGCCTATACTGGCTATAGGCCTAGTAAATATGAATAATTTCACCAACGTCTGTAAATTTATCTGATAGGCCTACTAGGATTCCTGGGACTCTAGGAGTAGGATTAAATAATGCTGGCCCATAAATACATATGTGTTGTTCAGAGATCTAGGCAACTGCAAAAGCTTTGTACGGGTACCAGTACTGAGTATGTTTTTATCGCATGCATTTTTATGTCGCTGTGAGTGCCAAGTCTCCATAATATTGAAATCACTGCAATGAAGGCTTTAATATCAGGGCTGCCAACTCTCACGCATTGAGCGTGAGACTCACTCATTTTGGTCCTTTCTCACTCTAAAACTTTATTTCATTTGCATGCATTTCTATTGATCTCACTCATTTTGACTCCTGAATTATAGCATTGGCCTATGGGAGTCTCACTCTCAACTAGTTTCCAGTGTTGGCATGCAGCCCTGCTTTAGTGTATTAACAGGCCAGAGGGCAGTACTTGAGTAAGCCCCTCCTGTGATATCTAATAGTAATACACTGATGTTCCACTACAATTAAAATATATAAATTTAGGTCTAAATGCAATGTTCCAATTGTCAGATCTAACCTAGCTATAGGCTATAGGTGCCCACACATTCTAGAGGGTAGTTTTGCAGTACCATAAGCACAGGGAATCTTCGCCCTCTATCCGTTTATAGTATTATGAGTTGAATTGTGCTTTTGCATTTTTATGATCAATGTAAAAATAGACCACTAGATAGACTTGAGGTAAAACATTTCTGCTAAAATTAAATTTTTTTTTAATACACTTGTAGTGAATGTTTTTGTTTTTGTTTGTTACAGGTCTTTGTCCTCAGGGAAACCACCAGATGTTGAAGTCCTTTGGGACAAAGATGGGTACGAGGAATACCGTAGCTGTTGATCAGCTGAAATTCAGGAAGGGCAGCTTCCCACGACTTGGAGTTCGTGTGTCAATGCGATGGCACAGGAAACTGTGGAAAGGCACAGTTACTGCTGTGTACAGGGGAGAGAATTCTGAAAGCAGTAGCGATGATGGAAACACGAGCACCGTACTTGGCGTAGACAGCAGTGACGAAGATGATACTTCTGATTATGACGATGATGACAACATTTACCGGGCGAAATTAGGTAAGATTGAGTGCACACAAATTAATACATACTTGTAGTAAAACGTATGGACAGTATACAGTGTGTGTGTTTATTCAATGCCTCTAATAACTTCATAACTGTGCTGCAATGTTAGAAGTAGCTTACTTCATACTGCATGAATGCATTTAAGTAGGGCCTGGTATATTACATTTTCATGGTGTCAACTCATATACAGCACAACCTGGTATACCATGTTTTCAAAATAAAGACATGAGCATGTACTTGTGTAGCTTTAATTCATGTTTATTTGGGTTATGCCTAAAAAAAAACAAAAAACAAAAACAAAAAACTTTAATGAACAGATACTAGACCTTCTATCAGTATCTTTTCTTTTTTTGTGTCACATCTGCTTGTATTTTGTGTTAGTTACTTTTTCCAATTTCATAATGCCCTTGTTTTACCGCAAAACTGAAGATCTATGTGTGTAGCCAGCCAGGCCGAGTTTAAAATTTTTTGACTTGCTGACCCCATTCGGGTGCCCTATACGTAACAAAAGAGTTTGTAAGCCTATCAGCAAATGCTATTTTTGTGCCTCACTTCCAATGATGTTTTTGTGTTCTTCATAAGCACATGCAATTGACTGTGGAAAGAGGATGCATGTACCGCTTGACTGCTTTTGCATTTAATGCAGATCACCAGTCTGTCTGATCTCTGCTGATGGGCAAAAATAAAACTCTTGTTTGTGGACATTTACATAGGGTTATGTGACAAATGTGGTATTAAAAGGTTAATCTTAATATAAAAAAATGAATTCAACTTTTAAAAAAATATGATGTTAACAGTGAAAAATATATGCACTGTGTATATTTTGTTTTCCTCATTTAAAGTTGGCATCAAAAAGGACATCATCTACATTGAAGGAGCACCGTTAGATCCATCCCAGCAGAATGTCAGCTCTGACCAACTTCTCAATGGTGAGTGTTTGTAAAGCCTTAATCTTGTTCAGAAACCCAAGCAGATATGGTTGAATCAATCTTGTTGGAATATCAATGACATCAACTATACACAATCAAAGAATGTACCATCCTGGCTACCATGTACCAGTGTTTTTTGCAGTTGTCAGGGGTGGGACAAGGAATTCTGTAAATTGGGGGGGGGGGGGACCACACGGACATCTCCAGTTTTTCTCTGTTTATTTTTTGTTTAAAAAAAGGGCATCTTAAACCCCATGTGTCCTTGCGCAGATCCACCATGGGTTGTAATCTGGATTACAAAGAAATGATAAAGTCAATCTTTCAATAAATGTGATTTTAAAAAGAATGTAGTATTTATGCACCGTGTGTATTTTCTTTTTCTTTTTGTTTTCTTCATTTCCAGTTGCCATCACCAAGGACATGGACTGCATTCACGAGATACCAATACCAGAATTGAACAACGAAGCACCATCAGATCCATCCCAGCAAAATGTCAGGTCTGACCAACTTCTCATTGGTGAGTATTTGTAAAGCCTTAATCTTGTTGGGAAACCCAACCAGATATTGCTGCAGTAATCTTGTTGGAAAATCCATTAGTAATTAAGATTGAATTATGCTATTGCTGTCTTATAAACTTTAATAGCAATTAAAAAGGATGACATAAACTACACACAAGCAAAGAATGTATTATCCTAGCTACGATGTACCAGTGTTTTTTTCAGTTGTCAGGGGTGGGTCCAGGAATTCTGTGAAGTTGGGGGGGGGGGGGGAACCACATGCATGTCCTCCAGTTTTTCTGTTCATTTCTTTTGTTAAAAAAATAAAAATAAAGGGTATCTTACACCTGATGTGCCCCACATGAATCAACCACTGGTTGCAATCTGGATGACATGTTATCCTTCTTGTCATATTGTAGCAAATGGCTAACACACAACTGGAGAATGAAGCTTGTCTGCCAATTGTACTTGGACCTTCCAAGCAGAGTGATAATCTATGAGCAATTTTCAAATGAGGATACATGTACCGTTTGACTGTTTTTGCATTAATGCAGATCACCAGTCTGTCCGATCTCTGCTCATGGGCAAGTCTTGTTTATGGACATTTAAATAGGGCTTTCTGAAAACTGTGGTATTAAAAGGTTAATCTAAAATAAAAAAGAATTTAAAAAAATTCAATCTTAAAAAAAAAAAAATCAGATAGAGACAATAAAATAAACATGGGCTATGTATATTTTGTTTTCCTCATTTACAGTTGGCATCAAAAAAGACATCAACTGCCTTCCTGAGATACCAATGCTAGTATTGAACAATGAAGGAGCACCGTCAGATTCATCCCAGCAGAATGTCAGGTCCGACCAACTTCTCACTGGTGAGTGTTAGTACAGCCTTAACCTTGTTGGGAAACCCAACCAGATATTGCTGAATCAATCCTGTTGGAATATCCATTAGTAATCTGGATTAAATGACGCTATTGTTGCCATATAATAGCAAATAAAAAGAATGACATCAACTATACACAAGCATAGAATGTAGCATCCTGGCTCCCATGTACCAGTATTTTTTGCAGTTTTCAGGGGTGGGTCCAGGAATTCTGCAAATTGTGGGGGGGGGGGGGGGACCACACGCACGTCCTCCAGTTTTTCTCTGTTAATTATTTTATTAAAAAAAAGGGGGCATCTTAAACCCTATGTGTCCCCGCATGGATCCACCATGGGTTGTAATCTGGATGACATTTTGTCCTTTGAAAGAAATGATAAAGTCCATCTTTCAATAAATATGATTTCTTTTTAAATGTAATATTTATGCATCATGTGTGTTTTCTTTTTCTTTTTGTTTTCTCCATTTCCAGTTGCCATCACCAAGGACATGGACTGCATTCACGAGATACCGATACCAGAATTGAACAACGAAGCACCATCAGATCCATCCCAGCAAAATGGCAGCTCTAACCAACTTCTCACTGTGAGTATTTGTAAAGCCTTAATCTTGTTGGGAAACCCAACCAGATATTGCTGCATTAATCTTGTTGGAATATCCATTAGTAATTAAGATTAAATGATGCTCTTGCTGTCTTATACACTTTAATAGCAATTAAAAAGGATGACGTAAACTACACACAAGTAAAGAATGTAGCATCCTGGCTACCATGTACCAGTGTTTGTGTTGTCAGGGGTGGGTCCAGGAATTCTGTGAAAGTTGGGAGGGGGGGGGGGACCACTGGCACGTCCTCCAGTTTTTCTGTTCATTTCTTTTGTTAAAAAAAGACAAAAATAAAGGGTATCTTACACCCGATGTGCCCCACATGAATTAACCACTGGTTGCAATCTGGATGACATGTTATTCTTCTTGTCATATTGTAGCAAATGGCTAACACACAACTGGAGAATGTAGCAATTGTACCTGGACCATCCAAGCAGAGTGATAATCTATGAGCAATTTTCAAATGAGGATGCATGTACCGTTTGACTGCTTTTGCATTGATGCAGATCACCAATCTGTCCGATCTCTGCTGGGAAAAAAAACCCTCTTGTTTGTGGACATTTACAAAGGGCTACCTGAAAATTGTGCTATTAAAAGGTTAATCTTGGTAAAAGAAATGATAAAGTCAATCTTTCAATAAATATGATGGAAAAAAATGAAATGTTTGTGCATCATGTGTATTTCTTTTTCTTTTTGTTTCTTCATTTCCAGTAGGCATCACCAAGGACATGGACTGCATTCAAGAGATACCAATGCTAGTATTGAACAATGAAGCACCGTCAGATCCATCCCGCAGAATGTCATCTCTGACCAACTTCTCACTGGTGAGTGTTTGTAAAGCACTTAATCTAATCGGGAAACCCAACCCAGATATTGCTGACTCAATCTTATTGGAATAACCATTAGTAATCCGGAATAAATGATGCTATTGCTGTCATATAATGACAAATATAAAGGATGATATCAACTATACACAAGCATAGAATGTAGCATCCTGGCTAATATGTACCATTATTTTTTGCAGTTGTCAGGGGTGGGTCCAGGAATTCTGTAAAGTGTGTGTGTGTGTGGGGGGGGGGGGGGAGAACCACACGCACGTCCTCCAGTTTTTTCTGTTGATTTTTTGTTCAAAAAAACAAAAACGATAAGGGCATCTTACACCCCATATGTCCACGCATGGATCCACAATGAGTTGTACGGTAAGCTGGATGACATCTTGTCCTTTCAAAGAAAATAAATTCAGTCTTTAAGTAAACATGATAAAACAAATGTAATATTTATGCACCATGTGTATCTTGTTTTCCTTTTTGTTTTCTTCATTTCCAGTTGGCATCACCAAGGACATGGACCGCATTCAAGAGATACCAATACACACTTTGTACCAGAATTGAACAATGAAGCACCATCAGATCCATCCCAGCAAAATGTCAGCTCTGACCAACTTCTCACTAATTATTGCTTGCCTATGGTGCCTACAGTTGTTTGTGCATGCAAAAGCAATTTGGTCTATGTATTCAAATTTTTGATAATTTATCACTCCGCACTCCCCACCACAATTCTCCATGTTATGATTTGTCTATTCTATAGCTATTAAATATTCGATGATATCATAATAAGCTTTGATACTTTCTTTAACAATAAGTGTCATATTTTTTAATGTGAAAGATGTACATGTAACAGCTTTATTCCTCCTTACAAATGTGATTTGATTTCTGTAGGACCATTGCGTAGATATTACTGTGATATCGAAATGAACGTACAATCACAAACATGCACATAATAACAACTCAAATCATACTTTTTTTTTTAGCCCTAAGACCTGAGTTATTAGAGATTCACTAATATTAAGAGGAAGTTGGCCTTCTGCTTTAAGCCATTTCCATCTGATGAATGTTTCAGAATGTTTTTCAATATAAACTGTATTGTGTACAATTTTCTCATGTTAAAATCGGTTTAACAATTAATTTAGATCAATATCTATTTAACCATTCTGTAAATTCAAAAAATGTTAATGAAATTTTACCATTGTATTTAAGGACATGTTCATTCCTTTTCTTTTCTTTTTTGATGTGAGATATGGATTGATTTTGAAATGAATATTTCTGCATTTTAATGCAGCCTTGTCTCAAGACTCATTTTCTTTGTTTTGTTTTTTCTCTTCTATGTACTGTGATCTCATATCGTGAGGAAATCATAATATTATGCACACTAAAATGTCAGCATATATAATTGGAAGTGAAATGATATTCATAGTACTACCTGAATATCATTTAAGTCTGTAGGGGTCTGTAGGACAATACACCTTTTATTATTTGTTTGAACAAGTGCAATCCATGTTTGTGTGTGTGGGTGTTTCTGCGTAGAAAATTAATTTGCATCTGTTTCAGAGTCCTGAACGTATATACAATGTATATATATATATATATATATATATATATATATATATATATATAAACAATAATGTGAGACAGACGTGTGGCTAAGTAAATTCTTTGCTTGTTATTTCTGATGAGCAAGCTGATAATTGAGTTTTACCCAACTGAATGATCATGAATTATGTCTGCCATGCATGTGAGCTGTAAAAGAAAATCTTTATTCATGGGTTAAAATGTACAGTATCCATCATGGTAGCTTAGAAAGAATGAAAGTTAGGTCATTACAGTCATGATTGCGGCATGAATTACCACAAAAAAATAGCAAGGCTTGGATGTGTGATTTTGGTTTTTGTTTACAGTATTGGAGAGTAGGAGAGAGGGTTAAAGCGTTGCAAGGGAAAGAGAAGAGGTGGAGGAGAGCAATGAGAAGATGAAATGATAGGAAAAAGAAGAGGCAGGCTGCAATGAAAAAACAATAATTTCATAGGCCCCACCTCTTTCACAATACATGTATAACCACTTTTTGCGTGATACAAATTAGATACAAACTGATCAAAGATAATGTGTTCTAAACATGGAGTGGGTTTTTTTGATTGTTTGTTTGTTTGTTTGTTTTTTTACATCAAAGGAACTCTCGTCTGATGCCTGAAGCGTAATTCATGTCAAAAAACAAAACAAAACAAGCAAACAAAAAATCTGCAGAGGAACCTCCCCCTCCCCTACCAGTGTTTCGTCATGCATGCCAAAAGTAGACCTTGGACGTATTTGTACTACATCTTATGAAATTATGACACAGAATAGTTGCATTCACACAAAAATATGCACGAAATCACTCGTTTTACAGATAAATACCAAGTAACCATGCATATCGCATAGACGCGCGTGTTATAAGAATAGGATACGTCGGTTCGGAGATCGCACTTTCGGTACGCGCGTTCAGCAAACTGACGTATCACCCCGATACGTCAGTTCGGATGACCGCGCGTACTGAGCATGCGATCTCCGAACCGTCGTATACCTGTTTTTCGACTCTTCCTGTGCGGAGGCCTTTCTTTTTGTGAACGTAGCATTAGTTTTATTCATACATAATTTTAAATACATATATTATACGAATCGTCTGGAATTTGCCTTTCTTTTCATATAAAAAGATCGGGAATAAAAGCAAGAAATTTCTTTACACTAGACTTCAAATGACCCCCAAACTTCAAACGCGTTTTTCTCGAAAACGTGTTCTCGCACACCGCTGACAGATACGACGGTTCGGATGGTCGTCGACGACATGTACGTTCGTGGAAAATGTACTATATGCATTTTTATTATTATTTATACTATCGCAACAAAATATCATTATACAAAAATACATTTTATTATGTATTGCATATATATACACTGTATATACCTGTGTATCTATATTGTGAGAGAAAGAGAGGAATGACATAGAGATTTATCTTTTCTATTCTTTTCTCATCGGACATCGTTAAATTTTAATTGCTCTCCTCGGTTTCTTTCCCGACTCGTCGGTTTAAGTTGTAATAATTGCATGTGTATTGATCGCTGCCCCGGGTAAAACATAAAAAATCTAATGACCCAAACCACATTGCTCACTTTAGTCATTCACAATTACATTACACACTAAACATCTGATATCATCTCATTCTCACGTACATTGCATGAAAGCATATCAGGCATAGAGTTCCTTTCAAGGCTTCCTTAAATACACACACACACACACACACACACACACACGCAGCACATGATATGTACATTATACATAATACTAAGTAGTATACATATACGTATACACGCCTATGTATTATATACATATACATTATATACTTATTATTATTATTATATATACATACACACACACACACACACACATATATATATATATATATATATATATATATATATATATATATATATATATATATATATATATATATATATATATATATATATATATATATATATATATATATGCATCAAACGTGTGCACCACAGAAGCAGGGATGAATCATATATCATATATATATATATATATATATATATATTGTTCATGTACATAATCACATTGGCCATCGTTACATTCTTTGTCATTGGGTGGAGGAAGATTCTGAACAGATGACGATTTACGGCTTGTTCGGCAAATAGTTTTGATAGGCTTCATCATTGCTTCCATGTTTAATGTTTAGATACATGAAATCTAAGCTGAAGGCGGACAAGAAAAAACTGTAGATCGCAGCTTACAAAGATCTCTATGCGAGGAGAATCGACTAAAGATAAAAATCTATGTGATTACTATCAAACCCCTCTGTATATCAATCAGTAGCATCATAGAACTAAAACGAAACCATGTTTCCAACCAAAAAAGAGACAACTATATGAAAGTGGCTTTGCTTTTTTGTTTCTACGTTTTCATGGCGGTACGAGAGAGGGTGAACCGCGGTTGCTTTTAGCCGACCTTGATTTACGAGGCCATCCCGGCCTCACGGGCGACTGCAATATAAACACTCGCTTACCCGGGCAAATCTTGGCGTCGTCAACTCCAGCAAGACGGTGAAAAAAAAACAAAAAAAAAAAAAAAAAACAGAACGAACAGACGAAAAAAAAAGCGTTTTAGAAAGAGGAAAATAGCCGCACGAGCGATAGCAGTCCATCGTTAAGACATGAAAATGCGTGCAGCGGAAAGCGACGGCAGAGATCTATACGATTTCATACGGGTAAGAAGAGGGAAAAATTATGAGGAGTAAGAGTGGACGGGAATGACTAGAAAACAGACACCATACGGAGCGAAGGTGAGGCAGTGTGGGGTGGGGTGAGTTGACACGCGCTTAACAGTCTAAATTCACCGCAGAACGGCTTGGATGTAATGTTTTGATGTTATAAACAATGAGCCGAATACGTACACCTCTGCCCAACCGTGAGTCACCTCGTAACAAGGATAGGGATTCCTGTCAGAGACACCGAGAGTTGATATGGTTGGGAGCTGGGTAGCCGGAAGGACTAAGTCACGTATGTCACTCTGTGATGTGTGGCGGGAACAATGTTTGACACATTTTGATGTGTAACATGGTGATAAATTCTAAAACGCCATCAGCGCTTTTTTGTTTGTTTGTCAGTGATACCGGTCTCCAGATTTTCCTTGAAAAGGATTTTCGTAAAATGTAGTGAGACGACATCATTTTTAGAATAAGAAAACGTGTCATACTGAATTAAACGATCAGGCCACCGTGAATAGACAGATGATAAAAACAATATGTTATTTGAACTTGCAAAAGAAAGCACGAAAATCGGATTACTGTTGGTTCTATAAGATGATATTCTTAATCAAGAAAGCAGGGTCATGATAAATACGAATTGCATAAACGAGGCTATAACTTTCTCTGAAGTTGCTTGCTTCCCTTCCACTCCTTATTCAACTGAATTGTTTGAGGTAACATGAGTTTGAAGGTCATCTCCGTCCATCTTGGATGAAGTCTAAGACCAGCCGATGACCAGTCGATCATGACAAACAGTGAGGTGGACAAACAGCAGTGACAATACGCTGCAAGAGAGTATAATAGGGCCTTCCTGTGTTAATGTTTCCATGTCGCCAGGAGTTATTTCGTATTTCAAGCAAGTTTTTATGCGACTCTAAATTCTTCACCAATCTGGCAACGATCAAAATATTATTGAACACATGAGTTTGGTATGTGGGCGTGTATCTCATTATCTTCAGCTATGGTAGCATTAATTTTGTCTAGACATCAGCGTGACATTAACACCCCTTCTTTCTTTCATGTAATTACTCAATCGTCTTTTTTTTTATAGTTCATAATAGGATTAAAATTGTTATCGAAGCTCCAAATGAGCTGCTTTGCCTTGTCCTTGTCTGCTTTACAATCCGTTTTGAGCTTTCACTGCTTTGTAAATGGATGTAAAGTGAATCATCTCAGACAGTTAACCGAGGTTCAGGAAATCCTACTTTTCATTGCCCTCCACGAGATTGCATTTTCTCACGCCCGACGAGAATTTCTCGACCAGACGACACGATCCGACGACTTGCGTTTCACCATTAAGACGGTAATTCAACTTCAAGTCCGATCATGTTTATAAGAAAACTCCAATTGAGTAAATGAGGTTTTGAGCGTGGGGCAATACGATGAACCCTGCCGCACACTCAACCCGACGAACACGGTATACATACAGCTGGGGAGTGGCTTGTGAAGGAAGGGCGAGTGTCCGCGGAGAAGGTTTTGTGTGTGCGTGTGTGTGTGTGCGTGTATGTGTGCAAGAGTTTCATTTCCCGCCAAACGCTTTTCATCGCGATCGCATGGCGTAACCGAAGATTGTGTGATGAAGAGAAAAGCGCCAAAAAAGAGGACTCCGGCATGTTGTTGGGGTATTGGTCGCAGATTGGTTTCACCCATTTCCATCTTCTCCTGCTTTTTGTGAATGGGATGATGAGTCGGAGGTGGGAAGGTGGAGGCAGATGAGTGTCAGGGAGGTGTTAAAAACTTGTTGTTCTAGCCAGTAATGAGATTTTTTCTCTCTCTCTCTTTGGTATACTTATCGTCCGCTCTGACGCGGCGGGTAATGTTGCGCGAGGATACGCCTCGATGTGGATGACGCCAGATACTGAGTGTAGTGTTGCGGGGGTCAATTGACGCGGTAGAAAGCAGGACAAAGGGGAAGAGTTGACGAAAATCAAGATGTTCGCACACTCATTGTCGCCAATTTACAACCACAATCTTTTGCGATATCCCAAAACTTACAATAAAAACAAAAGCATAACAACACAAAAAGACCCACAATAAAAAAGTTGCTTATCATTTTCCATTTTGTGTGTTGAGTATTGAAATATGATTTTAATAGGGGATTATCTATCATCTTCAATTATTTTTCTCCATGCTACGAGAACCCCCCCCCTCACACACACAATGAAGGTAAAGCATACACACACACACACACACACACACACTTATTTATATTCTTTATCTGAATTTCATTCAATATCAGGCTCATTTTCACAATGAAACTATACAGTATGAAATAAAAATAAGCAGCTATATTCCTCTCACTTGTGCTGCTGAATCACTCTTCTAAACACACACACAAACACACACACACACACACACGCACACACACACACACACACACACGCACACACACACACACACACACACACACACACACACACAAGTGATGTAGTTAATTTCCTCTCATTTAATTTTCTATGATTAACGGCAAAAAAAAAAATTAATGCCGTTACCTCCTCGCACTAACTGACTAAAGATAAATGATAAATCATTAGGGCTCATACCTGCTTATAGCACAGACTAGCTTGTAAAACGATTTGGAAAGAGAGAAAAAAACCTGAGTGTCAAGAATTATCTGTTTTCATCAATCTTCTCGAAACAATATAAGCATAAGACACAAGACCAGAAATGTGTCCCATGTCAATCCAATGTACAGAAGCGAACATAAAGATATTAAAGACAATGATGAGAAAAACTGGTTTTAAAAAATGTAGAAATCAGACCTTAATGGATTTTGTTTTGGCATACGTTGACATTTTCCCAAAATTTTTCTTGAACAGATCGTTTAATTGCGAATGATAAGTTTATTTGCTTGAAATTTGTGATTGCACTCGTTTAAGTGGACAAAACGATACTATATATCAAGTAGATTTCTGTTGTGTAATGATTATATCAAAACGCTCTGTGTATACATGCCGCTGTATCTATTTCGGCCAGGTCATTTCCCGAGTATATTTATTCACGGGAGTCCCCGACGCACGCGTACAGAACAGAAGCAGCACAACGAGAACAGAAGTCAAATAGAATGACGTCCCCCCGTGGCCGCGTACGTGAACCGAACGTGAACTCGCATGGAAAGAATGAAATGTCACAATGTAATTGTCGTAATCTCAATTCAGAATGCGACCGCTTATCCCATCCGATTGTAAATAGGCCCCTCGCTTAACTCTCCATTTTGTCGTAATCCAAAACCTGGACTCATTTTTCGGCTGGGATCGACGACAGTCTTGGGGTGAATTGTCTATGCTTACAATCTCACCGGCCTTTCCATTTTACGCATTGCCGTACACACTTTCACTGTTTCACAACGCATTGGCACGCACACAAAAGCGTTCAATGATTAACACAAAGAAAATACTGAAAATGTCGCTTTGTATGACACTGATTGCTGATCGCGTGTGCATCAACAAATGTGTGTTAAATAACGATGTTTGAGGCTGGTAGGACCAAACGTCTGTTCTTGGAGACTACTCTCTCTTTTTTCTGTCTGATCTCTGTCGATTGGCGATCATGTTTTGATCTGAGATGATTTCTCGAAATTCTATTACGTCGCGATGAAAGCCGCGGACTGCAGCATCGCTTTGTACAGTGAGATGGAGATAGGGTTTCTCGGCAGCGGAAATACGGAAGACAAAAAATGCAGCAAAATATCTCCAAGTCTCTGTCTTCTTGAACATTTTTTTTTTCTTCTCCAGTTTGTTCGCTTTAAAATTGCGGGTTTTCTTATATCTTCAATAGTCATAATCATATGCGTCCAATTGTCAAGAATATTAACTGTATGATACGATATGATGCAGATTAGCACAGCCTGTACTATAGAGATGGAAAAAAATTAAAGTTGTGTGGTGTACAATTCATACAAGTGAAGAATATAACAATTCTGTGTCCATGTGTGTGTGTGTGTGTGTGTGTGTGTGTGTGTGTGTGTGTGTGTGTGTGTATGTGTGTGTGTGTGTGTGTGTGTGTGTGTGTGTGTGTGTGTGTGTGTGTGTGTGTGTGTGTTGTGGAGGGGAGGGGGCGTTGGTCTCATTATCTGAGTATCGTTTTCTGGCTGTGTCGATACATTATAATGCAACATGCGTATAATGGATGTATTTTGCCATCGTGACGAAGATGCTATGGTATACACTGTACTTACGAATAATTTCGAGAAATTTATGTATGATCATTGACATGAATAGCAATTGGCATCAATGAATATCAATGCAGAAAAAAATATATACCAGTGATCATTATTATCATTCCTTGGTCGAAGAGTTGAGTCATAATATTGTCGTGGTAGCTCGCCAGGTCAAATATCGCTTTTTCTTCTTTTACTCGAGACTGTTTATGTCTTTTTTATTATTCCGGCGTCATTGTCAACAAATGTCACCCTTTCTTTGATAAAAAAGGATTCATTGATTCATTTGATATATTGGCTTTGGCAGTATTGCGAACACATTGACATGAATGTTTATGTATTTATACAAAGACTTGGTATCGTCTACCTAACAATACACTGAGTCGTGGGCGATACATTTCATAAGAACAGTAGAGGACTACAGGGTATAGCATTTGACTTGATGTTTTTGCATCTCTCAATAACACAATGTGTATACAGCAGAAGAGAATTTTGACCGGTTATGCCTTAGAATGGGGGTGTTTTCACAATTTCTACCATGATGACAATTAGTAAAGACTAAAATTAACATATTTACGTGGCTCAACACAGTCTGACATTAGAAGGGATGCTGCGTTTGTAATGACCTTTCTTGCGCTGATGTAATGCTGAATGCGAATATAATGTAAAGGAGATATGAAGGTGTGTAATACCACTGTAATGAAATTAGGTGCTTCATATTAAGTCTTTCGTGTCTTATTACAATAAAAAGCCACATCAACATTTTCCGTCTGCAGTTTTGATCAATGGGGAATGGCTGTTGAATATTCGTATTTCTAGAAACGTGAATTTATACGGTTACGATGAATGGAAAGCAACACACATCTCATCGCACAAGGTAAGGTGGGAATCGAAATCACTTTCCACAGGTTGATGCTACCTTTAAGTTAATTCGTAATGCTGGGTTGCCTGGATGCAGAACGTTGGGAAAGATAGATGTACCGGCTTTATCGCGAGTGGTACACATGTTTCGCTCTGCGCCAGTCTGCACAGCGCGTGTAATGGCCGAATGATATCGTCAAGGGAGTGCTAGTCGTTGACGCGATGCATCGCACGAAGCGAGCGCTAGAAATTTTTCCCCGTTTCAACTCTCACTCGCTTTATCTCTCATTCTAAACCTCCTTTACTATCTTCTTCCTTTTTTCTCTCTTTCACCATCCTTACATTTTCTAATCATGTCTTTATTTTTTTTTCTGTCTTTCGTATTATCTTGTTCGATATATTTCTCTCACACTCCTCACGTTTATTAATACTTCATTGTTTTATTAATATTTCATTGTCTTTGTTCCTTTCTGTTTCTCTAAACATTATCATCCTCATTTTTTTTCTCCTGTCATTCTCCCAATGTCATTGCATTTGCTTGTCTACCTATATCTTTTATGGTGTCTTTTTCTATCTTTCTTTCGAAATTTTTCTTACTCTCTTCTGTGTTAATATATATTTCTCTCTCTAAGTCAATCTTCATATATATTTCTCTCTCCAACTCAATCTTCATATATACTTCTCTCTCAATCTCTTTGTCCTTATATTTCATATCATGTCTTTATATTTTCTATCCGTCTATTTCTCTCTCATATTTTTCTTGTGGATATATTTCTCTTCCCATCTCTCTCTCTCTCCCTCTCTCTCATTGTGTCATTCTTTGTCTCTATCTTTCTCTCTTTTGTCATTTTTTTCTGTATTTCTCCCTTGCCTTTCACATTCATCCATCAGTCTGCATATATCGTGGAATTCCTAGATCGCACTTATCTCCATGTACGATTTCAATCGACGTATTTCTGTTCCGTTTTCTCTGACTTGACCTTCCATCAAAATCCAGAGATATGACCTTAAAGTTGACCCAAGTCCTTTTTCATCACTTGAAGATATAATGCTGTGAATGGTAGTTGGAGAGATTGGTATTATCTAATATGGCTAACTCTACAATGCTAATTGTCTTATTTCGCCATCAGCGAAATCGTCTCATGATCAGGTACGTGCAGACACACGCATTCACACAGGAATTATGCATCAATACTTCGTATCATTACGGTTTATATCCCTTGTGCGATTTATGACGTGTTTCCATGGTAAGAAAACCAAACAAACCAAAATGTTATGCTTCGTTGAGATTAGGCATCAAACAATAATGAGAGAGACCGAAATATGCTGAAAAAATGAGCAGGGTATATTTGTAGATTTTTTTCCAGAAATATTGAATTTATATACGTAATCATGACTGTGCTATGTACATTCTTATGGATAGATCTAGACATAATAGGCATACGATCATGGAGATATTAATACAGATATGAATATAGCTAACGATATAGATTTGAAGAGTGGAAGTGACCTGGCCACATGCAAACGCAAATGGCTGCCAGGAGGGAGGGAGGGAGGTAGGGTGAAGGATGAGGAGGAGGAGGGGGGGGGGGGGGAGAAGGGAGGAGGAGAAAGGAACGAGGAGCACGCATCGAAACAAGACTGTCAGTGCTTTTACTCTAGTCAGGCGTGGTGAGGGCAAACACGGTTGATTTCATCCCAACATCTTCTTCTCTATCCCCTCTTTTGTCTTTTTTGTTTCGTTTATTTTCTCCAAGAAGAAACTCGCTTGATGTGAGTGGGGAGGGGAGACACCCTCAAGTCCCGTTTGACCGAGATGAGCAGCTCCGAAAGAGAAGATAGCAAATGAGCACAGATTCTGGTGAAATTACGCCCCTTTCCACCACTTTTCCAAGCGTGGATGCCACCTCACCAAGTCACCCTTCCTCATCGTATTTTCAATCCAGCCCAGCTGTTAGGGATTTCACTCGTTTCCATCACACGCTATATTTGGTTTCTTTCTTTTTTTTTCATGTCCTTTCGCTAATTGTGTGATTCCCGATACCTCGTGAATTTCATGCAAGGAAATTAAGCTGTGTTTGGGATGATCACGTTCTGAATGAGTCACACTATTGAAAAGTACAAATCAACGACCAGTGGTCAAATGCCATTGGCACTATTTTTTACTTTTCTTTCCTCATATTTGAAGTTCCTTCCAACAGGCATAACATATTCCATTATTGACATTGCAATCTGAAATGACACACACACACAAAACCGAAGTGCGACGAATGCAATGGTGTAGTGACTATATTCAAAGGTAACCAACATAAACGCATACAACCCGTTAGGTACGCTCGAAATGTTTCAAAGGTTTTTATATAAAAATTTTCTTTTTGGTAATGTATGCTTCATGTCTGAATATTTACAACTCGATGTGTACGATGCTTTTCATTGTCGCCTTATAAGTTTTAAAAGAAACTTAACGCTCCGCTCTGTTTAACAAACTTCAATGTCTCTCACTCCTATCGGGTGCGCCTTTAAGACGGAGCTAAGATATCGCCGTTGGACCCAGGCAGTCGATATGCGGGAAGATTGAAAAGAGACAACAGGGGCGAGTGTACGCTGGAGTCACCTCTGGATGTATGGATGGTTAGAGGGCTCAGGAGCAACCTCTACCAGCAATGATGCGCCCTGTCTCGGCGGCCATGTTTTTCTCGCCCTTCGCGGAGCTGAGGGAATTACTACTGAAGCGCATAATGTCACTAAACGTTTCCCGAGGTGGTGGGGTGTTTTCATCGCCGTTTTTTCACTTATCTTCCCGCTCTCCTCTTCCTCTCCCTTCCTCCCTTTCTTTGTCTTCTCGCTCTTCCTCTCTGTCTTTCTTTCTCTCGTTCTTTATCTCTCTATCTCCCCTTCTCTCTCTCGGTCTGTCTTCAGCTATGTCCCTGACTCACTGATTTCCACCTACAATTAGAAGTGGGCATTTGACTTTGGTAACCATTTCCATCATGAAATATGAGGCGCAGCACAATGCGCAAGGAATTGGTGTATGTAGCACCACCGTTCCAATTATAGATTTACTCTTTTTCTAGTTGACGTGAACTACTTTGAAACGTGATAGAGAAAGAGATGGGCAGGAAAAGAGACAAAAAATCAATTTCGTTCTGTTCGGGTTCACATCTGAGGTCAATAAAGAGCGCACATTTTGCTGTACCTTGGAATTACTTGGTTATCCGTATCGAAATGCAAATTACTTCGAACTTTATCGAGTTAGTCATGTTTCAAGTACGGCTGAATGAAGAATCGAAAGTTCCTTATTGGATTGAAATTAGTGAAGTTTTCATTACATTGAAATTGTCGTTAAAGTAGGCCTACTACTTTTTGATATGCATTTGTGTGTGGCGATGTAGTGACCGAGATTTGAATGTATGTATGTAGGTCTATGCATGTGTGTTTGTAGACACTGTGTATATACGTATGTAGGTATGTATGTATTACGTATGTATGCATGTATGTATGTGTGTATACACTGTATATGTATGTATTGTATTATATGTATGTTTACATGTACGTATGAAATTATCTTATATATATATACGTATACGATATACATATACATTACTGCAACAAGATCAGATAAGATGTTTTCCTCGATTGTGTCAGTTACCCCCCCCCCCACCCCGACTCCGTCAGCTCTGTGATGTCATGCCTAACCAGGTACGCTAAATTTGCTCGAGTGTCCAAGTATCTGGTTGGCCTTGTCAGTGCCTGTCTTAATTACACCCAAGGAAGAAAGAGCGGCCGCAGGATGAAAAAAAAAAGAAGAAGACCGGGACTAATTATTGCCTCCCGCTAATGACACTGCTCAATACAAGTCCAGATTGTTCGCGCCGTGTCGATCACACTCTTCGTGGCAAAGATGGAATACAGAATGATGCCGACAAAGCCAGGGAGGGAAATCAATGTTGCCTCATCAACACTTATCGTCATTAATATTCAATGCCGAAATGCTCGGGGCCAAAATTGATTCATTCCCGAAATTATAGGGAGCATTCTAACTACAGTAAGACCTTCTCGGAGGTGGATGGTGTTAAAGACGGATTCCTGGAAATTTCATTTCTCTATTTATATCTTCGTCTTTCGATCAGTTTATCAAAAATGGATCTGCTACTGCTTAGTTTATCATGTTGCATTCAATAACGCCTCCATTGATCAAGTTTCAGGTATTTCAAATTGGTACTTTAGTAGTATCGTTGGTTTGACTTGAATTCGGTGTTATGCTCTTCATAATTGGAAAGTGGAGACGGGTGACTACGTAATGACACGAATGTTGAATGGAGAAGGTTGTATGATGTCAAAACCTACCGAAAGGAGTATAAAATCTCAGACAATTTAAAGGGAACTTGACATTTTTAGTCTACAAATTTCAAATAAGAGTGAAAAGCCGGTATCAATCCGTCTTATTCATTGATGAAGTTAATGTCTTTTAATACGCAAATGGTAGGCGCGAAAATCAATCCTGTTGTAGAGAAGTTCCCAAAAATAAACTCGCACAGCCGAATTTGCGTGTACAGGTTATACGTAATAGATGGATAGTACACTTTCAGTTTGACAAACTATCCTATCATGTCTTGAATAGAATGATGTATTTAGGAAATGTTTTGCTGGCATTCATTACACCAAATATAATCTCTTCCTGCCTTTTCATAGAGCATTGAGATCGAACAGTGCGGATAGGCGGAGCAGGGTTCAAACCAAAGACTAATTGATTTCTCGAAATACTCACGCTTTCCGCTGCATTTGGTAGACCTTTAACGAGCATCTACCCCTCGCCTTTTGTTCGCACCGCGCGATCTTTGCGTAGAATTACGTATGCAAAAAAAAAAAAAAAAAATGAATCGATGGAATTAGCGCAACAAACAAGGATGACGTGTTTTCTGACCGTGTGGGGAAACCATCGGTATATCGATGGACATCAGCTTTGATTTTTCACCATGATTAGACCAACCGCTGGGCGAGCATGCAAGCGTGTGTAAGTCATATTTTGCATAATCATAATATGTTTATTGCGCTCCCGACCCAGTACAAGATTACAGGGGTCCAGACATCATTCACCGCGGCGCTTTATAGCTCAGAACGGCATTTGAAAATCACACCATGTATACTTCAACAAATATTAAGATCAGTCGATGAAAAGTTTCAGAGAATGTGGGAACCGGTCAGTTTTGTACTCATGTGTAATGATGGATTAATGAAGGATAATAGTATGATATACATGGCGCAGTTTGGGCTGGCGGCAATTTACAAAATAGAAAAGAAAGAAAGAAAAACACAACACTACCAGTCTTTCGTATCCCAAGAATCAAAAGATTTTGTACTAACGTCATTCATTAAGGGCGTGGTTCGGGAAGATGAGATGTCTGAACGAATTTGTCTCTAGATTGCTGAGATGACATATAAATTAACGAACTGTTTTCATTACACTGTAAAGGAGTATAGTGCCAGTCGATACAGAACGTTCTCTTTATCACTTCTTCAAATCGTATCTTAATGATTCATGTATCTCGGATTGTCTTCATGAAATATTATCAATCAATAAAATTGGATATCAAATCACAGTGCTTCATCTTAGGATCAAGTGTCTCCAAAATTTTCATAATCCTCTGGCAATATCGCACTAAGAAATTAGACAAATCTGTTGACAATGTGAGGTCATGGCAGACAAACAGACTCACTTTTAATTGAGCGAGAGGCAATCTTGTCCTTTGTGATATTTGCTGGCGTCAAATCAAATTTGTCGTCTGCTATCTGATGACGCCACAATAATTTTGGGGGAAAGTTAATACCTTTCTCTTCAGAGGAGTGTTTTCCTCAATTTTCCAAATCTCCACAATAGACATCGCGTGTCCATTTCCTCCACTCGTAAAGGTGTTCGTCTTTTAATTGCTAATCAAACACTAATGAATACTGCCATCTTCAAAAGTGTGATGTGACTAGATTAGCTATCGATCAAATCGTCGATATCGAGCCGTGGAATTGGAGTGACACGGTATCAAAGTATATGCGGGTAATGAGCATGAAACCAACCGACGCGGTAAACGATAAAGTGACAATCTCGCAGAGCCCGCTGTTTGGACGGAAGAGCTGCCAAAATTAATTCCCGCTGCATATTTCCTGATCAGACTACACCCTCATCAATCTTTTAATAAGGCATTTTCACTTGTCACGGCAAATGACTGATATTCCGCTGATTTATTGCCTCACTGGATGCCAATAACGCCCGGTTGCAGATCGGGGCTGAATTTGTGTTTCTCTGTGTGTCTAGTGGGTTGTGTGTGTTTTTTTTTCGGAAAATTTTGGCGCGCTGTCACTTTTGTCATGATATCATAAACGCGAAGGGAATGTGATATTAAGCGGACTCATCGTTTGCTCATTAGGCGGGCGAGTTGAGAGCGCGGGAGATTCCGAGAAGAATGATTTTTCTCCTCGTCATCGAACACAAATGTTTGCTCTCATTTCAAACGGCCACCCTGCAGATAGATCGCTAGTTTATCAGTGTTGGTGTCAAAGCATGCAAATTTAGGTATACATGCATACATACACAGTACATTATGTATATATATATATATATATTTATTGATATATGTATAATATATATATATATATATATATATATGTTTATTTATTGATTGATATATGTATAATATATATATATATATATATATATATATATATATATATATATATATATATATAT
This sequence comes from Diadema setosum, assembly GCF_964275005.1. Taxonomy (NCBI): domain Eukaryota; kingdom Metazoa; phylum Echinodermata; class Echinoidea; order Diadematoida; family Diadematidae; genus Diadema; species Diadema setosum. Next base: position 2,360,827 of record NC_092691.1, on the reverse strand, counting down.
TTATTTATTTATTGATATATATATATATAATATACATATATATAGTAAAAAATGTTCATCGAATGAATATTATTCGTATTCGGTTTGAGCAAGGAATTTTAGGCCGTGGTGAGGAAGTAATAAATTATAGCTTGCTTTTACTCGTTTTATTCTTTTTTCTTTTACTTTTTTATTCTTTATCTTAACTCTTGTTCATTTCAACAATCATGTTTCTCAATCCACGTAGGGCTTCTTCTTTTTTCCCCTTTCATTCCAACATTCGATAACCGGGTTATTCCCGATTGTAGCCAAAGTGTAAAAGATGTCTGATCCCATCATCGCTGAGAATAGTAAAATAACATCAATTGATACGCGCTGACGAAGGCTTGAGCGCAAATTTTGGGCACGTATTTCATGGCATGATAGCAGGGTAACTATTCACATTTGACGATATTTAGTCATCAATAGGTGACATTTATGAGCGTACAATGTAGCGATGGCTTCAACTGTATGGTGTAATTCACAGATTAATGAAAGAATGATTCATTCACTGGGAGATTCAGGATACATTTCCTGAAAATGTACCCGAAAATGAGGGAAAATCGCCCTGGATTTGTACTCTCTAAAAAAAAAAAAAAAAAAAAAAAAAATCGAGTGAAAATATTCACTCTTAAAGGAATGAATTTAAAAAAGAGTGAATTTAGAGTGAAATTGTAGTGAGTTTTGAGTGAAAATGTTCATTTTCACTCATTTTGGAGTGACCTCAAGGATCACTCGAAGATTTTTGAGTGATCCCTGAGGTCACTCTAAAACGAGTGAAAATGAAAATCTTCACTCAAACTTCACTCCAATTTCACTCTAAATTCACTCTTTTTTTAATTCACTCCTTTAAGAGTGAATATTTTCACTCGATCTTTTCTTTTAGAGAATCATAGCAGAGATATAATCCTTTGTCATTCTTGGGTTCTTTTTGTTGTTGTTGTTGTTGTTTTTCTTCTTCTTCTTCATACCGACAAATATCTGTACTATATTCCATGCATTACATGCTATCAAAAGATTATAGTTGGAGAAATATACGGGACTGCTGCTAGCACACATACACACACACCCACACAACCCAAACAATAAACAGTTCCACAAGGCCATTAGCGCTGCAAGGTGTATTTCACTACTTTGATCTAATACGGAGAAACGTAATCAGCCAGTTTTATATCAACAGCATATAATCAGATGAGTGGGACTGAGAACTTCTCAACTCACCTTCGATGCCTGCTGCTCGGCCATTTGCTTCATTAGAACACTCTTCTTCTTGTCTTTGCATCGTTTGTTCTGGAACCACACTCGAATCACACGCGGGCTCAGTGACGTCATTTCCACCAGCTGTTCTTTCATGAGCGCGTCCGGGCGCGGATTGGCCGCGTAGCATGTCCGTAGTGTGTGCAGTTGCTTCTCATTCAGCACGGTACGTACGCGCGTCGGCTTTTCCTGCTTGTGAACGTGCGAACGCACGGACGAAGTTCGGTTAGGCATGGGTTCGGCGCGAGTTGCTGTGTAAAACAAACAAACAGACAAATAAAAAGATATGTCAGTGGTTAAGTGTCATTAATACTCTTCCTTAACAATACATATACAGCAAAACAAAAACAAAAAACTGCCCCAAAAAACAACAACAATAAAAAAGCAAAAACAATGGATCTCCACAAGACAAGCATTAAATGCATCTAAACACGGTTTGATCAGCTGTGCAGTCACATATTGCAACGAACATTTTAACTTTTCATGTGAGTTATGCTTTAGGCCTAATGTGTTTGCAGCTAACCAATGAATGTCAAATAAGATATGAATCCTCTTTTGCTTGAGAATCAGGTTCATTGTTGAAGTACCGACTTACAGCGTTTGAGGAAATCAAGTAATTTAGCTGTGTGAATAACCTGTGTGTCTATAATCCTCTGCCTACAATGTTCTGATTAAACGAAACCCCCATACCCAGTTTGATAATATTGCTTTCCTTTGACTCCTATACGTTGAGACGCGCCAGGAATGAATTACATCAAACTTTCATCAAATCCTTGTTGACAGAAACAGGTAATTTAAGGCACTTCCTTCAGAAACACCATCCCCGAAAAAAAAAAAGGGGAGAAAAAAAAAAGGACCAAGACAGGACAGAGTTAGAATGACAGAGAGGGAGAGAGAGAGAGAGAGAGAGAGAGCGAGAGAGAGAAATGACCCAGAGAGGCGCCGGTCTACTAACGTATTTTATGCAGTTTGTGCCAATTCTTGTGTCCAAAATTACGTTTTGCTGTCAGTTTCGCTCCTCGTACCAATCAAGTTTCAATAAATGTTCATTAGACGGAGGGTTCTTGGTCTCCTTTTCACAATAATGCTTGGATATTCGCCTCCCCCCCCCCCCCCGTGACATCCTCTTTTATATGAGAAGCGGGAAACACAACCCAATCATTTGAAACAGAAATTTCTTATGAGCGCTGGTCTGTTCAAGAAGCAATTTGAGTAGTTGTCCTAAAACCATAGAAGCAATTGTTCTAAACTCGAGAGTAAAATAATGATACGCATCAAGGTAAAATGTCAAAAATTGCACTTTCCTTTTCCTCTATCTCCTCCCTCCCTCTCTCTCTCTCTCTAAGCGGTTCTGGGTTTTTTTGATATGATACTTTAATAAAATACTTTAAGAAAATGCATCTACTCTGATACACACATGTGCTTGTATATGACTGTGTGTGTGTGTGTGTGTGTGTGTGTGTGTGTGTGTGTGTGTGTGTGTACACGTATTATTGGATTTGAGAGTTTGAGCGTGAATGCGAAAAGAAAAATATTACAGATGATATTCACAATGTGTATATTCTAGTCAGTATACTTTGTGCCAGCTTTAAGATTGGTTTCCCTCCCTCGGTCAAAGAGTCAAATATCTCTCCCTCCTCTCTTTTTCTCTCTTTTTTTTTCAATTTCATTTCTAAGACGGTGCTTATGCTTACAGTCGCACGTAGTTCCATCGTTTCCCGTGAGCTGATGGAGAGCCATCAAAAAATGGAAACTTGCGCTGCACACCGCGAGGTCGACAACGACCGCTTTTTTCTTATTCCTTGTTTTTTTCCAGAGATGCGTCGATGCCAGTACGGGGACACCCTTTGACCTATCTCAATAGACTAATTCCCGCAACTCTGTCTGCCATAATCCAATTTCTCATCCAAATTAACTCAAAATTGGATCCGACTTTGTCGTCAATGAAAACAGCATTACAACCTTATCATTCCCCTCGCAATATTGAATACAACGCATGCATTTTGCATTATAATACGCTGTTTTGAAAAAGAAGAAAAAAAAAGCAGGGGGAAGGGGCGATGAGAGCAGTCGAAAAATATAACGAGGAGTAGGGCTGATCTAGTTTTGATTATACCATTGAATTGTTGGGAGGATCAGGAGAAAGGAGGATGGGGGAGGGCAGGATGTGGGGTTCTAGAAATGGATGGCTAGGCCACCTCTTATCTAATCTATACCTCCATCAAGCTGTCTTCATCTATACTCTTTCCTTTCCCTTATCAACTGGCTCTGATGAAGACGAAGCTTGTGTTTATTCAGCAATAGTTCTTTCGACCTCTTGCTCGGAGTCACGTGATTTTCGTTCACTATCGCGAGGTATGTATGTTGTGTGTGTGTGTATGTGTGTGTGTGTGTGTGTGTGTGTATACCTATCTCGTTCAATCTCTCCCTCATCACACGCATACACATCGCTGTATTGAGTATGATTCAAAAGACATTTTTTCACTTCTTCCCCTTAGCGTGATCCTCTATCTCTGCGATTTCAGAATGATCGACGTTCTTTACACTATGCAAGATATCTATCCCCTTTGGATCAGACACGTTATGTTTTATAACGATGAAGAAATGTAGTAAAATGTATCCTTATCATTTTTCGTTTCGTTTCGTTTCATTTCATTTCATTTTTTGTTGGTGCTCCGTATTATTTGTCTGATATTATAGATTGCATAACATAACGTGAAGGATGCAGACTGTAATGAGGAGATACAAGGCAAAATGAAGGGCAACTGATGTAGCAAAATAAGTAATAGAGGGAGAAGAACGGAGAAAAGTTATGTAAAAAAAACCCACATAATCAACAATTATTGCTCCAGTATACCGCTATTGCTCTACTACTATACTGTAATGATCATATTTGTTATAATGCCAACAATGATGACAGTATCAAAAATGAAAATAATGATAAAATTGATAACGTAAACTAGAAATGAATGATAATGACAACAGTAACAAGAATGATAACCAAGTATTCAATTTATTGTTGTTGTTATTGCTATCATTATTATTTCCGTCATTGTTCTCATTACATTTTTATTTTCATCATTGTTTTCAACATGGCCATCACATTTTTGTCAACATCAAAAGAGTGGACGCGAACATGTCTATTCTATTCTATATCCATACTATTCTATTTTCTATTTCATCCCTTTGATGCACAGTCTCATTATTTCAGCCGTTATATCTCGTGATGTAACACGACTGCATTTTAATATTATCATTTTCTGGTGCCAGCATCTGTAATGATGGTAAAAGATTCAACATCGCCAAACAAAATAAAGTCAACGCGACGAGTTTAAGCTCCACACTGCTCCTAGATTTCTCGTGCAAGTCTTTTTGAAACAGCAACGATGTATAACAGATAGCTCGGTATAGGGCTGAAAAAAAAACCGACTCTTTTCTCCCATCACCATTGAGCCTGTAACCAGGGCAGACGACGATGGTCTGATATTTCTATTTACCAAGAAAACGGCGGGGAATTGGTTCATACAAAACGAGAAAGATGAATATATATATATATATATATATATATATATATATATATATATATATATCATTACTTTTTTTCAGCCGCTGTATCCATTTCCTTTGGACTATCTTCTCCTAAATCCTTCTCTTCGTTCTCTTCGCCATTTCCCTGCATTCGTTTGTTTGTTTGTTTTTGCTTGTAATTTCTCTGCTCTTTGCCGTTTTATGTAAGGATGAGAGTGAAATCTAGTTTCTTTGGACAACGTTAAATTCAGTTTGATGTGTAGTCTATTACTAGATCTACACGTGATGGGATACTTTTGAATATGAATATATTGTTTATACATATAGGCCTATATACACCATAGATGTGTTACACCTCTTTGTAACTAGATGTAAAGGCGCTTTACACATGATTACTAGTGTTATACTGTTTGTGTATATAAACACATAATAATGGGTATACATGTATGTGTTTGTGTGTGTGTGTGTGTGTGCGTGTGTGTGTGTGTGTGTGCGCGTGTGTGTAAGCTTTCCCTCAATCATGTATATTATACTAAACTGACAAGGAATTCTCTTGCTTCAAACCTCGTTTGTTTTGCACGGCAAGGAGTCACTACAGGGTGAGATGTATAGCTACCGCCAAGTGGCGCCATTTATTATTACCAAAGCCGCCACGCTTCGTTTAGCGCCTTGCTCGACATTGCAAGCACCAGTCACGATCAACAGGTATCCCCCCTTTACACCACGCTCATCAAAGTACTTAGCACTGGCACGCATCGCATGCGCACGGTTGGGAAAAAAGTACTTTCACACGCAAATTGAGATGAGCCTGGCACCACCGACCATGCGGCAGCCTACACTCTCACACGCTCCTCCTCAGAACCTTCACGCGGGGTACACCTCCACAGGGCTCAGTTGTCTCTTTTCCGCGTGGCAAGTAGAGCGCGAAGATGGCTTGTATTATCAAGAGTATCATCTTGTGTAGTGGCCGTTCCGCTTCTTCGCGCACGCCATATCATATTTATACACACAACAGCATGGGGAAAGGTGAGGAGCTCAATGTGAGATGCTAATAATATATTCCCCTCGCACGCGCGCTCAGTGTCCGAGAGATCTATACATTGTACAATACTACTGTATTATACTGTAGTAGTATTCGAATGCAAAAAAAAAAAAATCGCTTAATATTTCGGTATGACTTGTTTTTTGATGCAATGGATGTTTGTTTGTTTATTAGATCATCTATGTGCATGTTTGTATACGTGTTTGTGTTTGCTTTAATCTTGACTTGCATCTCGTAATGATGACTGACCGACTTAACCAGCGTCTCATACAGATTGATTATGATACACAGTATTATATGTGTAATGATATACATAATATTTAGTCCGTTGTTTGTTGCTGGTTTGCTTGTTTGTGATCATTTCATCTGACAAGATGGCTAGGTAGCCAATATGCACCTGCACTAGCTAATCTTCCACCGGATCCTGTTGTGTGTACCAACGTGAGGAAGACCACTTTACTGGGTCATGCAACCTTATTATGCATCGCATAAATTCAATTTCCTAAACAATACCTTGAACATTGAAAAGATGCTTCCTCACCCTGACGGGTGAAAGGCATTTCGCAAGTGACACCAAACTTATGTGATAGGAAAAGAAGTCTTTTGAAATGTGTGAATGCCTAAGTTATGACCTTATGACATGTCGATGTTCATGCGGTAGTGTTTGTCCTAATGTTTTACCCAAGTCCGCTTAAATTTTCATTTTCAGGTGTTTTTATTTTACTACGTCAATTAGATAATCAAGAATCATCTTACTTCGTTACAATGTCCTCATCCATTGCGATCACGTGACTATTTCCTCCAATGCGAAATACTCCTCAAGATCAAGTCTTGAAAGATGTTAACAAACATCGTGTTCTACAGTCTACAGGTAACAAGAGCGGGATCATAGAGAAGATAATTTCTGTTTAGTGTTCTTCTTTTTGTTGGTTATCTTTTCGGAAAATAAAAATTGGAATTGATGACATCTCAAATACCAAGTGATTATGTACTGATAACGAAAGACACAAATCCATTGCCTACGGTAGGGTGTGAATCTACTCCGTAAAACGGCCAACAATGTAGTCAGAAGTTATTAGTATAGTGGTATAGTGGTGTTGGTGGTGGTGGTGGTGTTGGTGGTGGTAGTAGTGTTGGGCGAAAGGGACCGGGCCTTCGATGGACTGGTAGTGCCTGCAGCAGTGGTGGTGGAGCGGCAGTGGGTCTGTGCCTGGAGAAACGCCCCAATCTCTCTCAGACGAGCGCATGAATCATTAATGACCCTATAAGCACCAGGTTTCACGGATCGCGCCAGCAGAATTAATTGGAAAATTTCAAGCTGAAAAATGATTTCACGCCTCCCTGCATACCCATCTTCCACTCCCCTCTCCCCCTCACCCTCCTCGGGAGAAATAAAAAAGTTGAGAGGTAGACAGTGAACGAGATGGAGAGAAGAAGAAACTAGAAAGGAAAGATGGATAGGAAAAGGGAGGAATCAACATGAACAGGAGGAACACGAAATGAAATGACTCAAATCATAATTGGATGGTTGCGACTTGAGCAGAAGACATCGAAAGGAGAAAGCACAAACCCTTGTCACGTAACATGCTGAAGCAAATATAGTACAAAAATACAGGTTGAAAATACAGAAGGGGGTGGGGAGGGAGAGAAGAGCACTCATAATGAAATACATTCTCTGTAGTTCTCTTAATTAGAAAGATCGGCAAATCCAAAATTCATGAGAAACGCACAGAATACTGATCACATCGTCTGACGAGCCGGCTGCTCGTCCCGTACTTTATTTCAAAATAATTGTGAAAGAGAGAGATAGAAAGAGGAAGAAAGAAGGGAAGAAACAGACAGAGAGACAAAAAGAAACAGACGAGTATTAAGCAAGATATCGGCGAAGACTCGAGAGCACGCGACCAGCCTACATTATTTTGGCGGGTAAATTTATGATTGAGACATATACATTCATGTAAACGAATCAGCTCCACTGTGGGGAGTTAGATTCTCGAGGACTTCTGTGCTGTTTACGTTAGATGCAATCGGGTTGTCTATGTGCGTACTATTAAAGTGAAGGGACGCGCGCGGGCAGAAGCCCCTTCCGTTTACAGGCCCAAGTCGGGCGTGTGATGAGAGGACGGAGCGAGACATTAAAGAGGGCATCTTACACGTGTATTTACATTAGGCTTGTCCGCTAAGAGGCATCCACAGAGTGATAAGGACGAGGAATGTCCGAGAAGGAGACGGGGTTTGGGTTTGGGACACGACTGAGGAACGGATTTAAGAGAGAAGATACAGAAAGAAGGAGAGAGGAAGAAGCGGGAAGAGTTCCCGGGGAAGAGTTTCCAACTATCCCATAACGTTTATTACTATACATGATACTAGCAAGGACAAAGTTATTTAACATCTTTCTGCTCTGTGATAAAAGGAAGATGGGGTGAACAGGAGGATATTGCTCCCCCCCCCCCCCCCACGGGCACTGCCGGGGGTAATATGTTACTGCATGATATGTTTTGTACACTTATATTCTTTGTTGAAAATGAAAATAAATAAAATGAAACAAATGAAATGAAATGCAATGATATGTCTCCGGGGATTTCATAGAAACAGGATGATAATGTCAAAACCTTTAACTCTTAGCTGTATTTTAGGTTTAATGTATTTTCTTCTTTACTGACACTTGACTGACGTCTGGTTCCATCTGGGACATTCAGTCGACGTTTTGCGCATTGTTTGTGATGAAGATCTATTAACTAAAGTTCATCGAAGTTTATAGCTTTATGTATTTGCAATAATGTGCATTTTACACGGCGTTTTCCTTGACTAGGCCTATATGCAAGAAAAGGAGGAACCAGAGATGGGGACATAGGCGGCAACATCGATGTTTTAGACTTGAAAGGTGACATGGTGGAAAGAGAGGCGTGAAACCATGGCAACAGTAAGTTCGGAAGACCTGCCGATGATGATAGTGAAGCTGGGATTGGTGGATTGGTCTTATTGTAATGATAGTGGTGTTAGTGTGTTACCAGTCTTGTTTATGGTGTTTTTAGAAGTGTCGGTATAAAGATAGTTACAAATTGTGTCGCGTGTGTCTTGAGCCTATAGTGCGTAGGAAAAGTTTGGTTCCTTCTGGTGATAGTGCAGTGATCATAAAATAGATATTCATCATCATTAGTGTTCAGGAGGTGGGAGTAGTAGCAGTGTGTATATATCTGATCCGTATAAGGCAAGGGCGTTGAAAAGACAAAAGCTAGAACGTTACATCTCTATTTACTATTCTCCATAGATAAACCTTAAGTATCGTATAAGGCCATCTTTGCATACAGAGCTGGATGAGTGAAAAGTTGTATTCAATACTCCCTATCGCTGTCAGATTATCGGTGGAGGTAAAGCCGCGTCAAGATGGATACACCGGCAAGCCGTCATGATGGTATGGTGGGCATACCGTGGCGGTCTTATGGTTGTCTGCCCGCTTTCTAGTGCACAACTCGTGACGTAGTGTGACGGCTGTACATCGGGGGTAGATTAGAATTGTTCTCAATGCATCTGTCATGACCGTTGATCTTTATAAAAGACCTTTATACATACACAACAACAATATAACGTGCTCCGTCTATGTTATGTTGATATCTTGTCATTTGAGGCAATTCCGCAATCATTTCTCAATTTACTCAATGATTGTTACATTGTTGAAGTGGAGGACATTGTCCAAACGACTATTTAATAATAGAAGAAAAAACCCCACAGGTCTTAAGTTCTAAACTCAAAGCTACTTTACTTTTCTTTTCATCACGAAAATTGATGTCGAGCGCTCGGCTGCACATCGGGAGGATGGTGGTAGATTTGAGGTGGCAGGTACAAATGGACGCGATAATCTTGGCGTGAAATTCGTCGTCTTGATATTCCCTCCGAAATGCAGCATGGTGTACCCATCTCTCGCCTCATCGCCCCGCTCATCGACTCATCAAAAAACGGCGATTAGCGGGCACTTCAGCCGTAATTGGGTGGTTTTTCCGCCACCCTGCACGCATCGTCGCCTATTTGCATAATATCCCAAGTTCCTAGCGTCGCGACGCGACGCACCCGTACCAGAGGGAACGGTCGATGGGAAACGGTATCTTTTTCTCTGAATATTGTATATTGTATTTGTGTGTGACTATGTGTGTGTGTGTGTGTGTGTGTGTGTGTGTGTGTGTGTGTGTGTGTGTGCATATGAGCATGCGTGCGCACGTGTGTTTTTGTGTGTGCATGAGTGTTTATGTATATTATTTTGTTCCATCTTTCAAATAATTTCAATCTAAAAATACAAAAAAAGGAAGCGGTGATGGACAAAGCACATTGGTACAATGAGCACAGTAACAATCGAAACTAAGCACCAGATTATAACAGGAGCATACATTTTTCTTGGCAATTAATTGAATACAAGATTTGTTGAATGAAAGTCACAACTGTATGATTTCTCTAAAAAAAAAAAATAGCTGATAGGATTTCTATCGCTAGATGATAAGATCTGGTGTAAGGCTGATTTATAGGGATTCATTTTCGGTTGACATGCTATCACGGGTTTCATCTTCCGAAGACCATGCATTGCCCAAACCAGGCAGGTGATGAGACGATTTTCGCCTCTCATCTCTCCTCCAACTGTCATCGCGGCTAATTACAGATGATGATCCTTACTTTGGCTATGTCACAGATCAACCGATATTGAGTATGGTGGTAGTAAGTTTTTCAACTTCTTTTATTTTTACTACTATAGAACATACAATGTTACATACGAAGAGTTCACCGACAAGCTGTTAGCATCTTTTGGTCCGACATGTAAGGTCCTCTTACGCTTAACTGGCTTTGCAAAATGGGAGTTGCGTTGGATGTAATGGGCTATACATCAACACGTTTCAACCTGATATCTAGTCTATGGGGAATAACGAATGACTAATCTATCTTGATGTCTAAGGACATTGACTCCAAACGGAACTAATATGTAAATACCCATTGAATGATTGTGAGGTAAGCTGCATAAACTGTAACTCTATACTTGTAGTGTGCTGTTTCTGTTATGAAACCAAATGCACATGTGGGTTTTTTAATCATTTGTCTGAACAAGAATGCTACCACCAATTCGGTAATCATCATTATGTTTCCGAAGGACGTAAGCGATATGGTATCCGCAAAGATGAAAAAAAAAAAATCAATGAACGCTGCGATACTAGTAACTGAAACTCTCTTCCCGCCGGGCATCACTGTACAAGAGTTGTAGAATTGTTATTCCCATTCAGAATACACACAGCTAATACGATTAGGATGGTCCACTTGAATTCAGGAGTGATTTGAATGTGTATGTATAGGATCCGTCGCGTTTCTCTTTTTGCCAGCTTTCCATTTGTTTCTCTATCCGCCCTCTTGTTTCTTGTCGTTCTTGTATACGCTGATGCAATGAACGCAATAAACAAAATACCGATTCTTCCGAGCATTGTGCTGTTTACATTCATTATTTTCTTCACTAGTCCAGTTTCCTTCTCTCTTTCTCATTCTTTTTGCCCCTCTATTTCGCTCTTTTTTGATATCTTTTGATAGATTTTGTATCTATTCGATTTTTTTCCTTGTTGCATGAAACCATGAACTAGTAGGTCCAGATAAGCTGTGGGTATCTTTAAAGAAAAATATGATTAAAAAAGAAACACTTTTGGAGTCATTATTTCAAAGCCGCTGGTCTAAATTTGAATTGCACAGCTCCATAGCCTCTGCTAACAGAGAAATTAATCGGTTTCATTTTGTGTTTGGGTTTCTTTTATTGCTTTATTTGCCGGTGTTTTTGTTCGTTTTTTGCACCATCATTCTATCTGTTTATTCTTCCACACTTCGTCACTACATAGGAATAATCAGTATTATTTTTTCCCCATGTACTTATCTATTAATCTGGAGTTCTTATCCTTTTGTGCAGCTACAGTACAATCAAAGATAACCCTGTATTCATCCATCTACCGTACTGCGCATATCATAACCCTTATACTATATGCCAGTTCTATTCCACGATAATTAGAAGATATTCACAAGGATCCTTCCCACGCACGGTTTTCATTCGCTCTAAATAGCCCGAGCACATGTCCCAGTTGATGCTTCTTATTACACGCCTCTTCAATTCTTCGGTTTTGCCCCTTAACCCCGAAGGGAATCGACTTCCGACTCACACAGCACGTCCACACTCGGGAGCCCGCTTTGAGAAACAACCCCCCTTCCGTATATCCTCCCCCTCTTCCTAGCCCGAGTCATGAGAAGCGGTACGTTTAATCAAGAATTGAGAATGGGAATAGATAGCGCGGACAAGAGACTTCCCACATTCACTTATCCTATTCCGATGCTGCATCGAGGACTCGGGACAGCGGAGCGAGCGTCCGCCCTCGCCGCATTCCCGACTAAACCCGCCCGGAGCGCATAATCGTCCGCCACGCCGTGACTGATTTCGCCGGATCGCAACGCGAGCCTTAATTCGCTTCTTCTCCTCGTTTGCATTGCACGAAGACGTCGAGGACGCCTTCCCTCGACGCTTCCCGCGATTCATCGCGGAGAACGACACATGCCCACAGGGGGTCCGATCTCGACTTTGTAATAATAACATCTCTCTCCTTCTCCACGGAGACTTCTCCCCAATGATGAATTTAAAGGTCCGTGTCGATGGCCTTTAGCCAGGGTAAAATTGAACGCGAAATGAATTTGCTCCGTTTATACGTGCATCGAATAATCGCAGATATGAACGTAACGAAAGAGTTTACCATTGTACGAGAGCAGAATACTGATTAACTTTGGCAAAAGCTCGCAAGTGACAATTCAACCAACCCTGAATTGTTATTGATACAAGATTGGAATAAACCCGTTGTACTTGAGGGTCCAAAGTCAAGCAGAAATTTCAATCATTCGGAAAGATGCCGACTACAGCCGTCATAACATTACACCGATATCGACCTATTGTAAAATAATAAATTTTACTCAGTGAAAATAAATCTCTTCTGTCACTTGCTTCCTTTTGCCAGTAAACATAAAACAATAGTTGCATGACGGGAAAGGGTACCAAATGGAAACAGGTGCACGTAATGAGCGGGACTGATACAAACATGATGCAGGGCGGTGTTCGGATCAATTTATCTACAAGCATTCGCTGCTAGTGTTATCTGATGCTATCCGGTTGAAAGCTACACTTTTTAAGCTTTCCTGTGCCAGGGACTTTAGACAGTGCGTACAACATTATTGGGTTTTCTGGGCCAATTCGGACTCATAACAAACAAAGGGTTAAACAGAACATAGTCTTTTCTGGCAAGGCAATCTGTGAATGAAAGAGGAAAAAAACTCTCTTGATTATGATGATCAAGAGCATCGAGCCCAAACTCTTCTGGTCACACGGTGGGGGGGGGGGGGCAATCAATGTGAAATCATTCTACCCCAAAAATGGCTTATCGAAATGAAAAGAACGCTTTTAAAACGAAAAGATGATATTCCCTGCGTAAAGGCAGAAAACGCATATTATGTAAGTGATTGTATGTATGTTTGTACGTTTGCTTGTGTGTGTGTTGCATTATGGGTGAGGCAGGGGAATGTTTAGTTAAGTGTGCGTGTGGGTGTGTGTGTTTCTTGGGGATGGGGGAGGGTATATGTTAAGTAATTGCGGGTTTCCGTTTTATTGCTATTTGTATTTGTTAATCCTTCGTGAACTTTATGTTTTATATTTTCATTGTTTTAAATGATATATTCGTGTTATAAAGATATACTGTACAAAATAAAACTTAATAGCCGGCTTTGTAAAATATGAATTACATAGTTAAAAACGCAATGAAATGAAATTATATTGTAGGACATGCAATTGTAATAATTGGCTTAAAGATTGATTCGTTGTATCATTTGAAGGAAATCAAATAAAGGTTTCAGAAAAAAAAAAAAACCAGCTAAGAAAAAAAGGTGTGATATTATTCTACACCAACACAAGACTCTTTCGACAAGCATATTTACGACAGCGAGCAAAAAAAGCGACTAAGAGACATGACTGGAATACGTAATTCCTCACAAAGCTGACAGTGACTCTGAATTTTGTGATTATACAAGGGAAAGAAAAGGGAAAGAAAAAATAATGCGAATGTCAATTATAATCATTTCAGTGTCATTTCCAACGGGAGATGAGACGAGCCACGGAAAAAGATATATGACGCATCGTCAGCTGGCGAACGATACCACGTTTGTGTTTGGATTGGCTAAAATTAGGAGTTTTCATCCTTGGTGCCCAAATTGACCAGAAAATTGATGATTCCTGCATGCGCTGTAGGTGTCAATCTGGGCAGGGTGCTCCGACACTTTTGGATCTATCTTTGAATGACTAGAGAGTGCAACAAATACACAACGCCATATTTGCGTTTGTTTTCGTTCCCTCCTTTGGCTCCAAGATTGTCCATCATTACATCTCAATGTATGTATTTTTGTCGCAAATTGGGAACCTCTCTTCTTTGAAATGTAGTAAAAAAAAGACAAAATGATGAAACGGAAGTCATGTGGAATGCTCAGCTTGGATCTTCTCCGTGAATTATTTGTCCTTGAACGGTGCTGAAACCGGGAGTATGAATGCCCCAAACTATTTTGGAACAGCATCCATATACTAACTCTATCAGTCCTTTCACGGGGAGCTTTTGAGATTAAAGACGGTTTAATGTAAATGAGCGCGCCAATTTCATTTCAAGGTTGATGTATTCATTAAACTCATAGACATCATTTCCCCAACATACGTTGTGATGGTGTATCGTACATCTCTGTATATCCATTCAACTATGTATTCTGAGAATAATTTGACATTATTGTAAGTGGTGGGCGGGTGTCTGCGGCTTAGCTATCCCTTCTACGACTGATATTCTAATCACACACGCACACCCACACCCACACATGGACACACACATACACACGATTGAGGGTTTGTCGACAGACCCATTTATATTCAATTCGTTTCACGGTGCTCAGTTTCAACCTTTGATGATGATATTTTGCTGAAACATCGAAATATAATACCTAGAGCTGGGATATTATGAAATTTGATCTGCGTTCATTCTGTGGCACAAGGAATTCTCTCTCACGTCGCATGGACGGACCGGAAATATCACTTTTGTATTCTTGGTTGATTAATTGAATATGAAATTTCAAGGGAAAAAATCCATCACAAGAAAGGTATGGCTTCTTAAAGGAAAGCAACGGTACTCTTGAAGAATCTACGAACTCATGAACTGAATAAAGACCAGTTGTACAAAGAATTACTGAATAATGCTTACTTTCAAAACTGGTACGATGTCCATTAACAATCAATTCAACAATGTAACATATACCCCATATCATGAGATAGTGGAAAGACGCCTTAAATCTGCAAAGGAAACCTATGGAATATTCAGGAACATTTTGGATAACGTCTTTGTTGTTATCCGAAATGAGGCAAAAACCTTATTACAATTACCACGTCCACTCGTGAAATGAATTGAATCTCGGTTTGGTGATGTGAAACAAACAAACAAACAAACAAACAAACAACAGCTAAACATCTATCACATGGGAGAGAGAAAGAAGAAAGAAAATATATAACAAATTATAATTATATAATGTACATAATTATAATCCACATATATACTAAATTATATATCTATATATATATATATCTATATATATATATATATATTGAGTGACATACATATTATATATACAATTCATATATTCTATATATCATAGTATAAAGAGAGAAGAGAAGATGAAGAAGGAGAGAAGGAAAGAGAAGATGAAAGAAACTAAGAGGAGAAAGGAGATGATAAAAGCAGTTCTGCTCACCATTGATGTAATTCCGATGGGCGACATTCTGACTGGGACCCGAGTTCCTTTCCGGCGATCTCTCCATGACTTCGTGGTCGGCCTTGCAGAAGAGCCCGTCGTCCCGGAGCGCGAACTCGTCGCCGGGAATCAGCTGCCTGCTACAAGCCACGCACCGAAAGCAGTCTATATGGTAGATCTTATTTCGCGCTCGCATCACAAAGTCGTTCTTGGTGAAGCCCTGCGCACACTTCGCACATTTGGTGCCAAACAACCTGTTGAAATTGAGTGTTAAATTGTTTTATATGATTAATTTCCCATCTTCAAAGGCATTTTTTACTATTTGCACATGTAACAAGAATCCAACTTATGTGTTTCAAAATAGTTCTAAAATGTGAGTTAGGGATAGAAACAACCAATGTAAAAAATTAATCATTTTAATCAATGGTATATATAAGTATTGTTAAATATACAAAATTTGAACAATAGTTACTAGTATGATATAATTGTTTTGAGACTAAACCGTTTACAGTTATGGTTTAGGGATAAAAAAAAGTGATATCTCCTTATATTTTAGGCTTTATTGCAAAATTTTTATATGGTAAGACATTTTGTGATACAACTGACGTACACATATGCATCATATGTGATAACAAAAACATTTTTATATAATACCACTGCTCCCTATGGTAAAAAAATACCTTGAATAGATGAATGAATGAATGAATGAATGAATAAATAAATAAATAAATAGTTAAATAAATGATTAAATAGATAATGAATAAATGAATAAATAGATGAATAAACATATTTGATACGTAATATATATATATCTATTCTTTACATAATTATATGAAGGGAGAGATATGAGAGAGAGATTATGTACGAGAGTGGGATATAGATTTCGAGATAGACACGTAGAGAGATCTTTGCAAGATATAATTCTTTACCTATGTTCTTTATTTATCGTCATTTCTTGTTCTATTTCATTCTGTACGAGATAGTTGAGAAAGTGGCTTGATTAATTTGGTGCTGGGCAGGCGAATACACCAGTCTTGCCCGCGTTTGTGCTTTGTAAGCAATCGTGTGGAGCAAATTGATGTAAACTTAACTGAAGTGAACTGAGGCGTGATCACTTTCACCATCAATTAAAAGTTCTTAATCACACCGACGGAGACCACAATTGTACGTCAAGGACCGAAAAGAATTCGTTTTCCTCGCCCTCCAGAATTAACTCAAAGAGTTTTAGTCTGGCTATTTCAGAAGATGAAGAGGACTTCAAATTAATTGCTTGACGATCTATTGGTGAATGAATACACATAGCTGGTTTCTTTTCACGTACGTGAATGGCAAACACCAAACCTTCTTTTTTTAACATGAAAAACAACAAACAAACAAACAAACAAACAAACAAGCAGACAAACAAACAAGCAGACAAACAAACCATGGGAAGCAGAAGAAACTGAAACAGATGATAGGAACATCTCACATTTAATCTATTGAAGGAGAGAGAGGGAGGGAGGGAGGGAGAGAAGAGAGAGAGACGAATACAGACACTGCGTTTCACATACGATCGGCTGTTGTACAAAATCTTTACAATGGCGGGAATGAAAAATGATCTCATTTTGCATTTCTCTCCCATCTTATATGTCATTCTTGTGCACACAGGTGTGCCAGCTTTACAGAGACGTACAATGTAGTTCTACGCCGATTTGCGGATTCGTTGAAACATCAATAGGAGCGTCCCTTAACATATTATCGAATGTTATACGTTATTCAATTACCAGAAAGGTAATTAAAAATTTGCATTCGTGCAATTACACAAACCATGCTATTCAAATCTTTGAATATCGTCACTTACAAAACAAAAATGGAATGTTTTATTAATGTCTTTACTCTGTGCACTATTTTGCTTTTATTGTCTTCGGTTATTTCTTATTTAGATCACACTACCTAGATCATAATACATACTGCTATCGATAGCGTAACTGTCATACTTATAAGTAAAAGAATTGGAATTCTTAGGACCTATATACAAAAGTCTGGGGATATGAGACTACAGGGTTTGGGTGAATACACAAAGGTGAGTTAATTAGTACGGTCTTCGCATTGTCAGGTAGGTGCGAGATGAGTTCCGCGGACGATTGCGTACTATCGGGCGTAATTACACTGACGTGCATTGAAATCAACCAGCGGATATCCACTTATCACCTTGGTAATGAGGGGGTAAGCCATGTTCTCGGCCAAGCCTGGGACTCCCTCAAGCCGATGGATGAGATTGAGGGGAGGAAAAAAGAAGAAGAACTGGGAAAAAAGAGAGGAAAGGGTGAAATGAAAGAGGTAAATTGAGGAGGTGTTGCTATCAGCATTGTATGAGATCATCGCATTTCTTTCTTTCACTGCGCTTTAGTCTTTGTGTGTACAGATGATATGTGCGCGCGGAGTTTAATTTTCCGTCGTCTGCTCGCGTTCTCGCGGCCTGGCCAGGCGACGATTTGTTCGTGTGTATTTAGCGGGTAAAACGGGATGTCGGGTGCTCCCGAGGTGTTCCACCAGGGCTAATCAATCCATCTCGGCGGGATAAAACGCGGAGAAACGAAGAAGGGGAAGACGGTGTGAGGAAGAAAAAAAAAGGAAAGTGAAAAGAGGGGAAATCAAATGAATTGTTTTCACGCCTGGTTCTCCTGTCTAAGGTCTGAGGAAAATCTGGTCAACATTGGCATTCATGCCTATTCTTCTCTTCTTCTACTTTCTGTCAAATCATCGGGGCTTTCTATCTTTTTTCGCCCCTCTTTTTGTGGCTCGAAATCTGCGTGACTTATCGCAGACTTCGCAGGTAATACCGCAAGCCCGTGCTTCAGTCACGAACTCGCTCCTCTCGTAGTATCCCCCGCACGCAAAGGACTCCGTGTATCAATGGATCCAGCGAGGTTCAAATCCCTCGCTCTCGGGACTCTGGCCCGCTCGCCTTTCACGCCAATTCGGCTAAACAAATACTCGAGCTATTTATGCACATAGCGGCGGCCCGTGTTGGGGCTTCACTTTTTTAGGTCAGCGATGTGTCCCACTAGTTCATGTCTTTTTCCCAATCGAAATGGGAAGGGTTCACCGTAGACGTCTTGATCAGATCGTTACAGTCGCTTGCTCCGCTATTCAAAGGAGAATCTTTTCACATCTCGGCGAAAAAAAAATCAAAACAAAACCCGGAATTTGTGGGAAAGAATGGGCGACCTTCTGTCGTCAGAGGTCAGGGGTCAACCAATTTGAGCTAGAGGAGAATGGTATTATCGACATCCTTCTAACGAACACGTGACTGATAGCATTCGACGTGTTCGTAGGACTGGTTGTAGCACACGCCCAATGCACACAATTTCTGACATTTTGATAAAAGGTCACTTGCTTTCATATTTTCCCTATATTGAGTTCTAATGTCTCTGCGTTAGCTTGGGTATTAAAGAGATGAAAATGACGCACGTGAATCGCAAACAGAGACATTTTCGACCAGACTAGACTAACACGATATTGTTTTGTTGTCGATCGCTACAGCGAGGGAGGGGTAATGAGTCACTTTGGGTTAATTAAGCCGCACAGCACCACTCTTCCGAAACACTGTTGGCATTTCGTGTAACATAATTACTAGAGAGAATTACAGACTTAAAGAATGACCCTTTAATTCAGAAGAGCTGAGAAGCATGCAGTAATTTTCATTATCATATTTTTCATTTTCTAAATGAGCATAATATCATAACGGCACGTCGATATTCCAATGTGTGTACCTCTGATAATTAGCAATACATTTGAAATTTTGATGTCGTGCTTTTTTTTTCCCTTCGTTATTAGAGTTACAAAATAACGACAAGGTGTAGGACATTGAAGCTCAGTGATAGGAAATTGAATTCAGAGACTTATGTTTTCTTCTTTTTTAGGGGTTGGTTGCGGAACGTTCTGGGTGACGTGATACTGATAATTATTGTGATGAGATCATCAAAATCGCGATGGTGATTCTGATGCTGATGTTGGCGATGGTAATGATGATGATGGTTGTGAAAACACTAGTGATGATGATAATGATAATGATGATGGTGGTGATGACGATGATGATGATGATGATGATGATGATGATGATGATGATGATGATTATATTGATGGTGATGATGACAGTGGTGATGATGATGTGATGATGATGGTGATGGTGACAGTGATGGTGATAGTGATAGTGATAGTGATGGTGATGATGATGACGACGATGATGATGACGATGATGATACTGATGGCGATGATGACGATGATGATACTGATGGCGATGATGACAGTGGTGATGGTGATAGTGATGATGGTGGTGATATCACGATTGTGAAAATGTTATTAACAATGGTGATGATGACGAAGATGGGATAGGACAAGGATAAAAGATCCTAACTTTGGAATATTACGAGGATAACAATGAGGATCTCGAGTTTGATATTACAATTTGATAAATCAAGTTTTGTATCGACTAATGAAAAGACAATGACATCCACATATGACCAGTATCATACATCTTTGATGCTATTCAGGTTTGTTTAAGAAAAGTTTGTAGTTGCCATGAGAACCAAGAGAAGTGATCACTCGCTCCAAACTTCTCAATGACATTGCTCACTCTGATTTTCAGAATTAAAAGGGCAAGTCAGAATTTTCACAGTATGTCAAAATGACAACTTGGGAATAAGGAAGTGACGAAGAAGGAGAAGGGGATAGACTGAAATCAATAGCGTATTAGAACAACATATAAAGGAACGATTCTTTTAAACCTGTAAATGACAAAGACAACGCTCTAGATCTTTTGTTTCACTTGTTACGGGTCTGTCATGGTGTCTGTATGGCGGTTTTTGTTTTTCTATCAGTTTATTTCGTGGTTGGAATGGTGGGATGCAAGGAACATTATATTGATTTTAAATCCAAGTTCAATCTCCCATGCTTTTAATTCAGTTAAACTTTATTAAGTAATCAATCTGATATGTCAAGCGAATTTTCCCTTACAAGCTTTGAAGATTTGACCCTCCCCCTCTTTTTTTTCTTCATCGTCATGACCATGAACATTGTTGTATCTTACAGAGGAGAAGCATCGCACAGTGAATGGGAACGAATTGGAGGCGAATTGAATAGAAGACATCCATCACGTAAGCAGACGAGCAGATGGGATGATTAGTAGGTGAGATGTGGAGGAGGGGAAAAAAATACAGAGTGTAACCATGGCAGCAGGGAGTGCTAAAATGTTCCATGTACTGATACTCTTGGTGAACATAACACATGAAAGCCAAACAGGCAAGATTGCTTTTGTTTTTTGTCTGTAACCGAAATTGATAGTATTTGTTTTTAAATAATGATAATGTCAACGAAACTACAAATTAAAATGTCAATAATGGAGTAAGTTATAACAATGTATTTGCACGAGAGTAACATTTCCTTCTTTTTTTTTCCATTTGGAGAGCTCAGGCGACATGTTTCGCACATATCACACTGAT
This sequence comes from Diadema setosum, assembly GCF_964275005.1. Taxonomy (NCBI): domain Eukaryota; kingdom Metazoa; phylum Echinodermata; class Echinoidea; order Diadematoida; family Diadematidae; genus Diadema; species Diadema setosum. Next base: position 2,339,674 of record NC_092691.1, on the reverse strand, counting down.
CATGCCGATGTTCTTTCAAACCATTTTATGATACAGACAATAAAGAATGGGAAACGCGTAATAATTGATTGTTAATTAGACTCCATTGTGAAACGTGCGCAGCTGTGAATATTGTATCCCCAAACAGACTGCACAATCAGTTGACTGGTTTTGATATCCACTATACTTGGTCTTCATCTCTGTTGACGTCGGTTCCCCTAGCTTTCTGTCCGATAATTTCGCATAAACCAAAGCCCTGCCCAGTAGGCAGACACACACACATACAAATCTCTTGCGAGTGTATTTCATTATGTAATTACCCTTTCACCAAATCAATTCTCAAGTACAAGCAAGGATCCCGCGATTCGTTTCACCTTGACTTTTTTTTCGCTGTTGGTGGAAATTCATCAATGTTTAATCCCGATAATCAAATTAACAAACCGTCATTTCATTTTCTGCCAACGCTTGGGCGAATTGTGAGCTTTACAGCGGATCACTGTGGTATTGCGATTTTGCCAGGGAATTGCGTAATTTCTGAAATATGAGGGGAAATACAGACATACAAACAAAACTTGGAGCTATTTGGTGAGTGCATTCATAAGATTCCCTGTGTTCTGTTAAAATACACAGCAAATCGTCTTTATTTGGTATTTCTTGCAATGGTATTTAATTTCACATGGAATTCAATAATACGTGAATTTCATTACACAGCGAGGTCAGATTGTGGTAAGAATTTTTTTATGAGAAAACAGCATCATATGAATGACGGTTACAAAATGGTCGATCCCGTGTTATGATGCATTCCTGCGTTGTAATGTATAGATAAAAACATGACCACCATCGATGTATGTTTATTGACCTTGAGCTTGCAGAGAACATAAAACGAAGGTTATTCATACTGTGCGGTCCAAAACTTTAGGATACATGTAATGATACGAAGAGTTTGCCTTTTTGGTATAGGTCTTGACGTATCAATTATCTGCCTTGCGAGTCGATATGTGGGGTTTTTTTTTCGTAAATCCTCTAAGATGTTATTTCCTAAAACGAATTTCTGCGCGAGACTTGTCTGTGATAATGGTTAGGTACGGGGATGTTTCCGAATCGGCCGCTCATTGTATACAAAAGCAGCCAGTCAAATCAAACCTCCTTTTGTGCGGTAACCTCGCGCAAAATTGCGGGAGAACGGCCTACCTTCTTCACTCACGGATAGGTATTCTTCAAGATGTACATCCAAAATGCCATAGTCGCAGCTCTGAGTCAGTGGAATGATATGCAAGAGCATGGAAGAGTGTGTGTGTGTGTGTGCGTGTTTACCAATGTGTGTATTGCCTCGCAGGTGGGGGGGGGGGGTGGTGATTAAGAACGAGAAAAGGAGAGGGGGGGGGGGGTGGAATGAAGAGAAAGAGAGACAGGGAGAGTGGCGTACAATAGTGCACGCCAGGGTGGTATAAAGCGGTCGTGAGCCCTTTGAGAAGCTCGCTGGCCACAGAAATCGGAGCGAAGCGCAGCCACTTGAATCGCCTCCAAAGAAACCGAATACAGCTCGCCCCGAGACGAAGCAAAGAACTCCCCCTTTATCTCAGGGTAAGGAGGTGTTCGAGTGACCGTATTCACAACCTGAACGCGCAGTGTTTATGAGAGAATAAACAGGAATGGAGCACTCTCTCCTCAAAACGTGGTGTCTTCCACCATAGTATTGTGTATGCTTTCAGGTACTCTGACATATTTTGATGGTTTTTTTTCTCTCTCACTGGTCTACCAGCGTCACATGCTGTCTGCATTGTTGATGAACAGGAAATATTTTTGACTGCTTTCAATGAAATCACTCTATTCTATGTGCCTATATTACTTTGCAAAGCTTACGTAGAGGATATATATATTTAACTATTAGGCCTAAATCTTAGCTTGGCAAGGTTGCAATTTTGCAACCTATGATACTCACGAATTCTACAGGGCAGCAATTTTTCTGGCATTTAAAGAGTTAATCGTCAGACAATGATCGAGGTTACGATCCAAAGGCTCGAACCACCCCCCACGTAGATAATTTATTCTTGGTCACAATTAGTGATTATGGAGAGATGCAGAAAATATCATTTCGTGGAGATACAATTTCTCATAACCTTAAAGCCTGCCATCTGTATCATACAGAGTTCAATGCATAGGAGCATATAGAATCATCTATAGAACTCGATTTGACTGATTTTAGTTTCAGTGATAATCCACGTTAGACATTGTAAATTTGCCTCCGTGGTCGTAATATACTGTTACCAGAAATAAACCAAGATATCTTAACAACAATAGATTATGTCTTTGGCATCCAAGTCGAAAATGAAAGGGGCACTTCTAAAATTCTGTCACCGCTACGTCAGTTTGATATATAAACTAATGGTATAACCCATCGTTCGACTAAATTACGTCTATTTAATGAAATTCGGTGGGAATTCGGAGGCTCACATAAGGGAACACCCTATACACCTTCAGACACAGCACGCGATTACGCACACCTGTTTCATCACGGTAGATAAGGCAATGTGAGATACGCGCAGTGAGAATGTTAACGCTCAATCACGGTAGAATGCTGCATTAGTTTGTTGTAGATAGTGCTGGGTAAAAGAAAAATTGGGGGGGGGGGGGGAGAGAAAACAGAAGAGAAAAGAAGAGTGTGAGAGTTAGCAAGAGCAGACGATCTTACTGTTTTTAAGAATAATTTCCCCCTATGAACTGCGATATCCAATATTGTCTTCCACGCAAGTCGGGTCGCCGCAGTTCGGGCCGAGCCCCTGAGCGTCCGACGTGTTTTCACTTCCTACCCATGGTCGTATTTTGCCAACTGTCACTGTCCGTCCAACGTGACAGGAGCCTCGCGCCCGTTTAGCCCGGGGAATAGCGGCGGAGCTATTACACGACTGGCGGTGTAGACGGTACACATCTGTTCGATTTTCAGTGCAGTATAGCCCTTCTTTCTTTACCTCTATTTCCTTCACCTTCTGTTTTTTTCCTCCTCTTAATTCATCCTCTGCCCCGTATAACGTGCTCTTCTAGTCATATGCATGCGAAAGCGCCATACACAACGTACAGGAGTTCGCTTCATGGGCCGCCGTATAGCGGCTAATGAACAGCGGCAATGCTGGGCCTGCCAGTACGCCTAATTTGGTCGTGCAGTATTATGATGATAAATCAATGGTGCAATCTGTCGGACGAGGAACAACAGATATCTAGATTTGGGCGGTGGAGGGGGGGGGGGGGGATCGAGAAAAAGGGAGGGGGTATGAGTCAAGGGTAGAGACAATGCGCGGGGCGTATAATTATCATATTTAGTTCTATAATGGGAGCCCCTCCCCCTTCTCGTCCAATGTCAATGCCTAAAAAGAAGAGTCAAAATATCTGATGGGGTGGGGTGGGGAGGGGAGGGAAAATTATGTTTAAAAAAAGGCACTGAAGGGACATACTTGTACCACATACTTATTCATTGTGCGTTTTTGTTAGCTTAGCATTCGAAAACGTTCGTTCAAAAAAGAAGTATCGTCCAATACTATATCGTCCAATAGACAGAAAAACCTACCTAATATAATTATCTGTTTTTTTCGTCAACGTATAATATTGCACAGCCCTCTAAATGGCAGTCCAAATATGACCCCCCCCCCAAAAAAAAAAAAAAAAAATCGCCAGCTAAACCTAAGTCAATGATCGATTGAATAGCGTAAAGAAGGTAAAAATCCACATTATCCAAAGATGATTTTTTTTTTTAAACCTTAGTGATACAGGCGCTCTAGTTCCTCTGTGATGCATATCGCCAAGATGACATTGTCATGCTTGAATTACCGCGAGACTACGTTAAGATATTTATACGAATTCACTCTCTTAAAATACACTTAAAATCAATCAAAATCAAATGGCGCAAGGAGCAGGAGAAAACAACGTAAATGTTAACCCATAACATTCACATTTCAACTTTTTTTCTATCCCTTTCCAAGCGAGATAATAGTCGTTGAAGAGACATGTTAGTATCTATGATTGATTGTCCATATAGCCTGTCACATTTCGTTGTAGGTGGATTGTGGATCGTCGAGAGCTCGAAATAAAACAATTGACCCGCTTTCAGAGTAAACATATCTCTCACACATGCTGGTGATTTCGCCCTCTCGAAATTACACCAGCCGTCTTGAGTAGGTGCCACACTATGGAGATAGTTGTAATCGATACACAAACAACCTGCAATCATTACCCTGCGTTTATGAGGGACTTCCCTCTATAATCTGGAACGGGACAATTCGTCACGAAAATTATTTCGTTTAGTGTATGCCAACGACGTATTTCATTTATGTCATTTGATGGCTTTAGGAAACGTTATGCATAGACGAAATGGGCTGTATACCTCTCGCGTTTGGAGGCGAAGATGGTGAGTTAAAAAGATCGTTTTGTTTTTAGCATTCCCAGCCTTCGCTATCATCGGTAATTATCCATTCTATGAATTTATGGCCGTTAACGGTTAATGGAAAATACGACGGCTTAACCATTCCATGAAATTGAAGCAATACAATTTTGAATATTCCATACTTATTTCATTATAATTTGCCTGCTGCATGGAAGCCGTAACATTAACAAGATGTTCACTTGCAATAAGACCAATCCACATGGCAACAACCAATCAGCTTCAAGGATTTCTACACTGTTGCCATAGTAGCCGCTAAAGTCTACAATACATGGAAGTAGGTCTCGTGTATGGAGTGCCTAATCACCTGCTATTCACACCAAGATTAAAATGCTAATTTCCTCGTGCGAAAAAAAAAATCACATCGTGAACATAAATCGATTAGCAGATGTTGTACGGGTTACAAATTGAGTGATAGGCTATAGGCCTATGTATGTTTGTTGAAACCTCTTAGCACGCAAAGACTTCAATCATGTCAATCTTTTTAACAGAAGAAAAGGTATATAGTTTGGTCGAGTAATTTCTTTGTACGAGCAAAGCTCTTGATAATTAAAGACAGAAATATATACATGGTGAAGAAAATCATCGAAAAACGGTCTGCTATGGGTGGCGGTTATCGGGGAAGTAATTAAAACTAAAATAAAAAATCAAAATCTTACTAAGATTATTCGCCTCTCACTTGGCAACGAATTCGCCAGCTAACATTCAATAAAGTTTGCATTCTGGTCTTGCTTCCTCAGCTAAACCCTATAGATGACTGTCAAAATCAAAACTATAAGATCACAATATTTTACCCACTTTACCTCATCGATATAAGATCTTATATTGTAAGTAATTGAAGTTGAAGTTAAAAATTGAAGTAATTAAATACCATCTTTGGTATCCAAGCGGACATGTCACTACCATGAGTAATTTAAACTTTGAAGAAGTCAACGCAGATAGATGACAAATTTCGCGGAATGAGACACTTGATTCGGTAGAAGTTATTTGGTATAGTGGAGGAGATGGTGAACCAAACCATCGAATTTTGAGGAAGTGGACTCAAGATTGGACGTGTTTTTTGTTTTCTTTTTCAAGCCTGGTTCCTAGCAGCCTTCAAAGTTTAAAATTTAATTTGCAGGGAGTAGAGCGAAATATCATCGTCCCCTTTAGTTTTGACGAGCTTTTCATTGTGTCTCAGAAAGCTTGATTAAGGTTTCATCTGAAGGATATTTTGGAACCAAAGATCCCTTCTGTAACAGACAACTGAGAGTATACATGCTAACTGCGGTTGACTGATTAATTGCTTGTTTGATTGAAAGATAGACAGATTGATAGTTTATCGGAAAAAAAATGTGTAAAATAGTAGCCCCGAAGGCTAAATTATAATATATTCCATAGTTATGTTATCTCAGGCAGTGATAAGCGAAAGAGTCTAAATTGAACGCTCATCGTAAGGTCAATGAGAAAATGATTAATCGCGCGATCCAAGTGTATCATCCATTATGGATGTAAAAGGAACGATTGGATATATTATAATAATCATCATTCATTACCACTTATCTGCTGTACAACTTTAGCGAGATTATGAAATGTGTTTCCAAGGTTCGGTTTCTCGGATCGTTACCAAAACTCTACAACATTACACACATGCAGTAGTCATTAGAGTAGTAGGTAATTATTTCATTCATGTCTGTGTAAGCGGTATACATCCCAAGTGTGACCACAGACATGGACGCAAAAAAAAAAAAATCGTCGAGCTCGATGGAGGGACGTCTGCTATTGAAATGTAAATGACTGGACAGGCTGTATGCGGCGGAAGGAGTAACGTTGAAAAACTTCGCAACGAGAACGAAGTTTGTCTGATTTTTGCATTGCACCACTTGTTTTATATGAAGCGTGCTCTCGATGTTTTGAAATGAAATAACTCTAGATCTACACTGTTTTTCATCTGTTTAAGGGGAGTGAGGGGATGGGAAGGAATTTCTCAATGAAATCCAATACCTTGTTGTGGAGGGCGAGTGGGTAGAGAAGAGAATACCGGTAGTACTCACCTGAGATAATCGCGTTTACAGTACGGCTTTCCGTCCCGCACGAAGCACGTACAAGTCTCGTCCAGGTACGTGCCACAGTCGGCGCACTTTAGGCAGGCGGCGTGCCACTCGAGGTCGGGCGCCACCCGCAGGATGTACTGATCCTGTATGCTCCCACCGCAGCCGACGCACAGGGAGGCTCGCCGCTTACACGTAACTGTCAGCGATATTTCAGACGTAGACGTGTGTGTTAATTAACAAACCTTTTCGACGCATGCCACGATATTATGGTATATACCTAGGCTTTAGTGCTAAGATATGATAAATTTTCACGGACGTCTTTTATGCTACGTGAGCGCGATGTCCATGATTATGTATGACGCATATTCGTAATGGTATTCCACTTTACAGGATAAACCAATTTAGCTGTATGGTCACACAAAACACTTACAGTGTTGTTTGTAGGCTGTTTACAAGTTTTAATAGTTGCGTAACAGTGCGATTTCTATCGTAAGAAATATGAATACTGACAATTTTCCTTCAAAGATTGCTAAGTTAAGTATTTTTTTTTTTGACTGCTCACTACCAACATTAACAATGACTGGCCACTGACAGTAACAACTACTTGTAAAATGATTACTACCTCAGTAATTTCAAAATTATTTTTCTTTTCATCATTGTTCGTCACAAGTCTTGAATGAAAAGCAATCAACCATATTCTTCATGTCTATAAGGCTATAGATATCGAACAGTAAGGCAAGAAAATTAGGTATTAATGCCTTCACAAAATACTCGCTCAAAGAGTCAATCCCCTTTCAAAAATATGCATAATAAAATAACTCTGAGCACTGAGACAATAGTTGAAATGTTGAGGCGCTTCGTTATTCATTACGTTATTTGTTGTAAACTTTGGGAGCGATAAGTTTATGAAAGTTTCTCAATTTCACGTAAGTGTACATTATGAACATTAAACATGAAATTAAGTGACTGGTATAATTACTTAATAACATTGTGCAACATGGTGTTCAAGGTATCACACAGTACCGATTCACATCTATTTGAAAGATTTATGTTCAGAATGAAGTGTGAGTACGACATCAAAAGTGGGTGATATAACTTACGTTTGGTGATTTCTTCCATCATCTTAGCGGCTTGGAATGAAAAATAAATATCTCCTTAGATCCACGAACACAAAACGCGTTTTGGCTCCTGACTCCAAACAGAACGGAGGGGGAGGGGCAGAGCGACGAGATACCAGCACCGGATGGGAGCAAAATATTACCCCTGTCTCCTCCTACCAATCAAAAACTCTAGGGAGTGGTCCGCTAGTAGTCCAGTCCTCCAGTGAGCAACTTGACTAACTTCGATATAGAGAAGAAGTTACGATGAGATGGTCATCGCGAAGAAATGGTCGACATGGACTCTTGTTCTATCCCCTTTCCCTGAAGAGTGGAAGGATTGTCGTGAGGTGAAGTGGTACCACTCTGATACCAGCCCACAAATTGCTGGTAGCCAGGAGATGCTATCCACCAGTTTCGTTAGATCCAGAGGGACGACAGACTCGTGAGGAGTGGTGGTGTAGAGGAGGAGGAGTGAGATGGTGTGAGAGTGAAGTGTGTGGCAAGCAAGATAACTGCCGCTTCTCCAACGCGAGACTCAGGTGGTTTTGTGTACCCTGCCCGACCGGCATCTGTCGGCCTACTCAACCCTCAAGCAGCCCCCTCGAAAGTGACAGCAGGCGAGCACGGGCCTCGACGTTTTCTTGCTTTTCCGCCGCAAAACACATACACAACAAGCTCATCGGGCCAGACAATATACACACATTCCGCATCAATACGGCCACGACGCTATGTAGAGAGCAGCGTTGGACAATCCGGAGCGCTGTTGGAAGGCGGATGCAAGCGAGGAGGGGGGTCGGTCTATACTCACTGGCAGTATGCTACATCTCTCGTACGTCGCGCGCGCCCAGTGAAAGCTCACCCACACACCTACGGCGCAGAAGGGGAAGAAAATTGACTGGCAAACTGACAGTGAAAGAAAAAAAAAAAAACCCTGCGCGATTTCGCGTCCTTATTGGACGATTTCTCTGGCACGTGACCAGGCGATGGCTTCTCGTTGGTAGCTTCTTCGTCCCTTGATGTGCATGCCCTTCGTGGATCTCGCTTTTAAGTTATCCACTGCCCAGAGGCACCATTCCACACAACTCGTTCTCATGGAAATGTTTCGAAGAAAAACCTTGCTCTCAGATCCGAAAATGAGGTCCTCACGCTGTCCAGGCTGATCTTTTTAGAATTCAGTTATTTCTAAATATGCCCTGTTCAAAATGCTACAACTTTGTCATCCCTCATAAACAGTCGCATGATGATAAAATACTAAATTCCAAATGATGAGCTCGCGGAGTGGATTATTTATAATGAAGCACAAAATGGGAAAGAATAGAAAAGTAGACGATTCACCTTATTCAAGACGCACAATCTAAATACTTCACAATACACAATCTAACCAAAAGCAAGAGAACTATGTAATTACATAACGAAGAAAACAGGTCCAGATAGATGTAGAAGTTTGTGTTATTTGTAGTTTACGAGGTTTTATTGATTAGGGTAAGAATTTGAGTCCAAAAGGTTACCAGTCCGTCTTTTTCTCAACGGTATGACACAGGCACATCGCTCCAACCATAAGTCTACCTGTGAAAGAAAACAAATTCACACCCCTCAATCACACCCCATTGAAGGGTGATCGTACGCCCGTTATAAGATCCCATAATTGGCCTCTTGCTCGCTAATCTCATTCTAACGAGAAAACGTCGTCTTCGGAGTGATCCACAATCTTATTTTAAATTTCTCATCTATTTCAATCAAGTCTGCGAAGCATGTCTAGTTGTTGGTTCCCAGTTGTGACCGTACTATAAAAGATATCGCAAGGACACGTTTGTTATACGAGGCGCTGGACAGCATTGTATACTCTACTTGTTTCTTTTTTCGTTAAATCAAACCCCCCAATTTATGAGCCTTCGTCATTCAGTGGGACAAAACGCCGTTCTCCTTTTGGATTTATTGCTTTTGAACTGCACGGTCTTCTTTTCAAAGTCGTATACCAGCTATATGGGTGGTTCTTCTCTCTCCCCTTTCTCTCCCCCCCCCCCTCTCTCTCTTCATGTATCTATCCGACACCAACGTTTTGAATAGTAACAGAGATATTATAATCTATTATCAATTAAAATTAGCAAGACATCTCCTTCTGAGGCAGAATAGTGAGGAGAACTTTATTTTTTTTTTAATTTTGCTGAAAATAAGGAACACACAAGGGATGCCATGGACCAATATTCACGACTGTTACATGGAATTAGGAGGCTTCACCTCGAACAGGGTACATGTGTTTAAATTGGTATCAAATCATAGCTGTGAGAAATTCACTGACAATTGAGTAATACACTAAACACATAGGGCCTAATGATCGCTGAAAAAAAAAATCTCTCTATTTGTTTTCTATGTCCTAGTTGTGAGAAAGGTAAGATGAATAACATACAGGTAAAACTTTGTTTTGGAATAAGACAGCGTTATGTACATTTTGACGCTGATAAAGGGTAGTAGAGTTCTACATTAGTAAAATGAAATTGCAAAGAACACATAATTTTGTCTTAACTTTTGGCTTGACCTAGCTCGCAACAAACTGATTTAAGGAAGAAACAGAAAGAGCAAGGCAGAGAATGGATAAAAACTGTTTATTCGCTTGTGTCAGCCAAATGACAAACTATTTTAATTTTCACCGGGTGACTCAATGCATGTAGCGTCGATGGCCAACGCACCGGAACGTTAGGGCGGTGTCAGGAGTATAGAGTTTATCAGTGGTCTCTCTTTCTGTACGCTCGGGGTGGACACGCGGGTTGTATAAAGAGCGCCCACAATCGTCAGCCAAAGAATGCTCCAGAGGTTGGTCTTAAAGGTAAAATCGATGTTCAAAATATGCATGAGTTTATGTGTGTGTGTGTTTATATATTTCTCTGCCATTCGTTGTGAAATATAGCGTTTTGGATTGGCCAATTCTTTTATGATGCTCCTTTGAATTATGACTGGTTTCACAGAAGGAATCATAATCATTATGTTAATTTTAAAACAGTTTCCTCTCATTTACCATAATATAAAAAATGCTAACATGCGTATCTCAATTGGGTATTACGTGTACACACTGTACTTTATTTACACAAACAAGTAATTCAAATAAAGAAAACTGTCAACACGCTCCATGACTGGAGTTTATATGTCTTACATCATCAACACTTAATACCAACACTTTTTGTTTTGTGATGTCAAAAGTGTATATGTCATATGATTTATGAAAAAGCACAATTTTTTTTTTAATCTGATCAATAAAATCCAGAAATACCAAAAAAAAAAAAACAACAACAACCACTTAACGTAATCTACATCTCTTCTTTGTATGCCAGGTTGTCTCAATTTTTATTACTTTTTAGTAGATGAATGTTTAAATTCTCAAAATCGCCACTGAATGAAAAAAAGTCCTTCTTCAAAATAAACAACATTCCCTTCACTATATTTGCAAACTTTATGGAGATTTGAAATCGACATTGAGATTGAAAATGGGTATTTACAAATTTGCAGAGTACACCCTATAACGGTGAAATGATACGAGAGTGTATAATTATCTTGACCTGGTGGTATAGTTGTACTTTTCAATTATTATATCAATGCTGTTTACATATGTCTGTTGATATGCATATATATATGCATGCATATATATGTTTGTTTTTTGTTTGCCATTTTCTTCTTGTTGACATGTTTGAACGTGTATATGCATGTATATATCTATCTTTTCATTTTTGAAGCGCCATGAGCACTGAAAGGTGGACCTGTGCCCTGTACAAGTAGCCACTATTATTATTATTGTTGTTGTTGTTGTTGTTATTTTATATATATATAATAACAACAGCAACAACAACAATAATGATAATTATAATAATTATAATGATATTTTATAAGCTTATATATATAATATAATACACACGTGCATCATATGTGTGCACATACATACATAAATGTATACAAGAATTTTATCTATAGATACAAATGGAGCGACAGAGAATGAATAATTCATGTAGTTATCTACTTCTAGTTTCATGAGGAAAAAAAAAGACGCCTATGGAATTCAAAACGTTGCTCCGCGGTAGCCAATCCATTCCATTCTAGTTTCGCCCATAGAACCATTGAAATACCAAAACAACCTTTGACTTATATCTCCGTGTTCCCCTCCCCCCTCCCCCACTAAAGACAAGCTTGACAAAAACCTTGCTTACAATGCAGGAATGGCGCGGTCTATACTACTACCGCTTAATCCGCCAAAACTCGCCCCGTATTATTTACGCAGCGCCAAACATTTTCCGCGGAACCTGCGCTCAATAGATCCTCTCGCCTCCGTGAAAAATAACAGTTACAATTTGGACTTACTAAGCGGGGGAAAGTCTATTATCGAGCTTTGTTCCCTCGTTTCTCGCCTGATAAAGCACGCTGAAAGAAGACTATGAACTTGGTTTACAGAGCGAGCCGGTAATCAACGCTGTACAGTTTAAATAACAAGGTCCAACAAGAGAAGGGGGTAAAGCAGGGATAAAGGTAGGCCAGTTTTGGGGGACAACAACAATGGGTATGGATTTGAGGGTATTTGGCAGGCGGGGCAGAGCGACAAAGATCAGAAAAGACACTCATTACCCTCAAGACGATTATAACGCTCCCTCTCTATAAAGACCACTCCCCCTCGCTTTTTGTGTAATTAGGAGTTTTGTTATAGATTCAAAACAGCCTTTGACTCCCGAGGGGTTCGCGTTTGATGGAATTAGGCCACTAGATATCGATCCAACCCTGGCAGATTTGGGTTTTGAAACCGTTTATTCCTCGAAAATGGAAAGAATCGCTGACTATTCGTTTGATCACTGCTTGTCATCATCGTCATTATCGTCATCATCGTCATCATTGTCATCATCATCATCATGGTCATCATTGTAGTCATATCCTTCCTGTTCTCGTTTTCCCCTCTTCTGTCTTTCCCTCGCATCTTCTTGTTATTCTTTCATTCCTGTTCTTTCACTGTAATTTGTTCTTCTTTCTCTTCTTCTTCTCCTCCTCCTTATTATACTTCTTCTGAGAATTTTTTCTTCAGTTTTTCTCTTATTTTCCTTTTTATTTCTTATTCATTTTTCTTCCTTGTTTCTTTAAAATCAATGATTTTAGAGAGTCAGATTTAAGATAGACAGCGACACAGGTCACACATACACACAGAAGCAAAAAACTTATGACGGATCACGTCAATCTGTCAAACACAATCATGCTTACGAAAGATATTATTGTATCTTAGATATTGAAATCGAAAGGGACGGGTGAATGAAGCATACCTGGACCGTGTCTATTTCCAACAGTTAATAATATCACATTTCTTTTCTCAACCCTGAATACCGAAGCATCGTTTTTATTTATCAGAAACGAAGATAATTTTCTTTTTTATTCGAGTTTGCAGCCTGTAACAATTTTTTTTTTGACGATTTCGTTCCAATTTCTTCTTTCCGTCGCTGAAATTAAGATTTTGTGAAAGTTTTTTGTTTTGTTTTCCAATGTATACTGACACGGAACCTTTCCCTCCCTTATCTCACTGCATTGATCATCCTTTCGTAAACTGAACCAAAACTTTATGGTTAAGTTGACGTGTTTATCACTATACAGCTAAATTTCGTTTATATGCTATAGAAAGCAGTAGGCGTATGGAATATTTAAGCAGAAACCAGTGACAATCATTAAAAAAAGTTATGAATATACAGCAATGATATATACACACAAGTCCGTGAAAGTTTTAGCAAAATGAAACCATAAAGAATATTTGTTAATATGAGTGATCATTGAAGATCTTAATATACACCTATAAAACGGCACCACTACATTGAAGTATCCTGTATATGCTGCGACCAGGGAGGTGGAAAGCCACCTCCCTGCTGCGACTAAGCGTCTTCTTGGCTGATATCGCATAAGATTTAAAGTAGCCCCAAATCAGTTCGAAGGAACTTGCTCTTGCACAGACAAGGGATATTGTCCCTTGGGATAAACTTCATTTATGTTTATAGTTCTCATTAAAAAAAAAATCATAGAAATAGAGGCCGACATAGTTTGCTCGTTTTGCATTCTGCTAGCATGAGAACGGACGGTACACGTACATTCACGTTCTAGGAGTAACTATCTGTCCAAAAATGGATTTTAACCTTGCTGCATTTGAGCTTCACAAGCACAGACGCTGTATAATATTTTAACCCTCTGTGCGCAACATTAATTTCCTGTTCGTAGGAATGCATGTGAGATTTGTGCACATTTGAACCATTGGCGCAGGAAGGGTTAAACGAAGAGGTATATTTCCCCCTTCTATCTGTATGAACGACCAATATCCACGTCACCAGGCGAGGAATGTTCAAGTACATTAATCCTTGGGTAGCGGATTAATAAGCGTAATCCAATATTGAACGGGAAGTGGTCACAGTTATATAAAAGACCTTCATTTGCTTTTCGCTTACATCGATTACGGGTTCTGCCCCACACAATGCGTGATTATGTGATTAAATGCTAACTGACGTGATCGTTAATTAGATGAAGAGAGCGGTCCACAGAGATTAATCAGGCTTAACTTACAGGTATATCAAACTTTCTGAGTAGCAGAAGAAGGCTAAGAGAGAAGGGGAGGTCATGGATAGAGTAGGGGGAGTGGGGGACCCGGAGGGATGGACCGTGGGGGGGGGGGGGGGGGGAGTTGGGGGGGGGGGGCGTGGAATGAGAAATAGCAATATCAGTTGTATATGGCAGTAATTGTTAGAAGAATAGGTAAGTGTATTTTGTGTTTTCATTCTTTGTGTGTGTATGTCATTTTGGGTTTTTTGGTGCGATTTTGAAAGTTCTAAAGTGAAATTTGGTATTTCACAATTTTATTTGGAAATTCTGCAAGTATTGGAAGATACTACAGAAAGTAAAAATGTAGAGGGGAATTTATAAGTCCTATTCTGTCTTATAACAGGAATATTATGTTTGAATGATTAAAGTGATTGTTCGCAGCAGTTCATTACAAAAAGAGAGGTTTTCTTGAAAGGGGGTGGGCAATGTTCGTGTAAACAGTTAAGTCTGCATAGAACATTTTGTAAACCTCGGTATGACCAGTATAGATCTATTACTGATTTATGAATGTCTTAAATGTAATATCAGATGATTTTGAAAAAGAGAACGTTATCACAATGTGGATATGGCAGCTTTTTGACACGGAATTAAAGATTTCAAGACAAAAAAGTTGAAATAAGAGATATTCATTCCAAAAATGTGTACGCATTTTTGGTTTATGATCTGCAAAACTCCTGTAATTTGCCGATAAAATATGGTCAAAGCAGTTTTAGTTGTAATGATGAAGAAATTAGAGAAATATACATAAGCTCTATAACGTGGAGATGTACAACTCTCCTAAATAAACACTGACAATTTCAAGTCAAATTATTGCACAGTGTCATTTACACCAAAATACAACTTCTAGCATTTTTTTTTTTTTTTGGGGGGGGGGGGGGATATCTATATTCTTCTTGCCAGAATGATATAGAGACATACAATATCTACATTCATTTTGTATTGTGATAACTTTAAAGATATATAGAAAGTGTGTGTAGTTTGTTTTTGGTATCATATGATGTATCAGAAATAAGAAATATGGATTAGAGATATATGTTTGTTGGAATGTAACATTATACTGTAAAATATGTAACATTTAAGTTTAGAAATCAAGACATTGCCATTGTTTTATAGAATAAATTAAATTGTATTGGAGTATGTGGAGGAAGAGAGGAAATTAGCAGAGGCGAGGGGAAATTTGGAGAAATATTTATCAAAAGTGGAATATTTTAAGAAGAAGTTGATTTTACCAATGTAATAGTATTTACATATTCACTTGAAGAGTAAAGACGATTAAAAAGTAAATAGAATTTTATAGGGACGGTACATGAGAATGAATTATGTTGTACAGGTTGTTTGAAGTGTGATATCTTTGTTGTTTACTCTTTGTTTCTATAAATTCTTTTATAGTATTTGTTGTATAAATAAATACATTTGGGATAACTGTTTAATGATTTAATATCAATTTCAACTTTCAATTCAATTGTTCATATTTCTCGATGAAAAGAAGTACATCAAATATAACAAAAAAAAAAACATGATATCCAGCTAGGAGACATTATAAGACATTGCAAGCATATCGAACATAGTGGTCGATCTATGAAAGTTGGAATCTGGGAGAATGAATGCTAAAGAAATATGATGGAACCTACCTAGAAGAAAGCTTGTCGAGTGTATGTCCCAGTTAAAATACAGCCTTAAGATTAAGATGAGGAGCACGGGTACAACAAAATGACCGAAACATAGAGAAAAAGGAAAATACAAAAGAAAATAAAAATATTCATGGATATAGCAAATTGCTCTGTAATGCAGGTTTGGGGGTCGAATAAGCCACATGCTGCAAGCGGATGAGCCGTTGTCATTCTGGCAATCGTTAAATCGTTAAATTATGAAAACAAAATAGTAAAATTCGTGGATGGTTGCTAGGGAAAGGCGGGAGGTGCAACGTATGTGTTGGAGTGGGATGGATGTTTGGATTTATAGGGAAGTAAGGTGATTGTGATGAGTGACAGGTGCCTTTATGCTGGAATAGAGAATTTAAATCGTATCTTATGCATCATTTTGGTTGAAAAGCTGTAACCTGAATCAGATTAATCTTATAATTTCATTTGTATTTTTATTTGTATTTATTTGTATTTGAAGTGTAATTTTTCTGTGTGTGTGTGTGCGTGCGTGCGTGCGTGTGAGTGTGTGTGTGTGTTTGATAATGTATCATGTGATATTTTTTGTAATTGTTTTACGTTGATATAACTGATTCTGGGTGCATGCAATGGTCGGGGAGGAAGGCCTTGAGCCTCGGTGATTAAGTTTGCCTTTTCCTTCCCTGGCAACCAGCGGTATGCACCTAGAATCACCACAATCTTTGTGTCATGTAATGTGAATTTTTGTTTGTATTCATGATGAAATGCCAAATAAATAGATAAATGAATAAATGCTAATAATGGTAATAATGATAATAATAAAAATGACAATACATGTACATGTAATAATACCAATGACAACAATAATAAAAAATATTAATGATAATAATAATAATAATAATAATAATAATAATAATAATAATAATAATAATAATAATAATAATAATAATAACAATAATAACAGCGAGGGAATCATGAGACGTTTCATTTTGTTTTTCACGATGTGCTTTGAGACCAATTTCACTCTTCGTGAAAACGTGAGACACTTCAAGAATTCATAAAGTGTGTTTTACGCTTTCACGTTCCGATTTCGTAGGAATTTCTGTTTGCTGTTTTTTTTTTTGGTTCTGTTTGTTTGAGATTGCTCTGTGCATCACCGTCACTTTAACCACGTTCATCACTCATCTCACACCGAGGCTCGGACTGAGAGCTGTTGGTTGCCTGGCGATCGAAGCACAAACCTCTGACTCTCACCCTCCTCCAGTTTTCACGCGTCATAATTGTGACTGAACTTTGAATTTTGCGATATTGAAATTCATGCTGAGAAAGATACGAGATGAAAGTCACACAGAACAATATACTTACCACACTATTATTAGGTAACACGCAAAGAATCCGTTACGGTTCGCTGTGATTGAAGAATAGTCAGTGGTGTGTATTAAGGCAAGCTGTGTGCGATGTGTAATGCAGTGTAGATACCATGATGGATAACTATAAAGATATAATTATCTTCATATAACTATAGATGAAGATATAGACAATAATAATATTTTATCTATGAAAAACATCAATGTATATTAGTGAATACATGTTTCTTTTTTCGCTTTTTTGCCCAATAATGCAAGGTGGGGATAGGACCAGGTCCTGCCGTAAAGCAGGTCTCACGGGTCCATTCACGGGGCTTGTTCAAACACAGACTGACTGGCGTTCTTGAGCAAACATTGCAATTTGGTGCTACTCCTCCTTCGAGAAGAGACGAGTGAGAAAAACAAGAGGGTGGGAGGAGAAGATGGAGAAGATGATGGAAGAGAAAGAAAGAAAGAAAGAGAGTTAGAAAGAATGGTGTCTTCCGCTCTTCTTTATTCATCGAGTAATGTTACAAACCAATGTTACAATCCATTGCAAAGATGTGATACATAGTGTGAGATTGCATTCTTTCAGTTAGATTCTTTTAGCCGTAATTCTATACGTGTGAGTCCTTTTCGATTCGACGGGCATTTAACGTTTAGTGCGTCCAATTCTTTCCGACTGGACGACGATAAACCTCCGAAGCATAACTGTCTAACGGGGGGAAAAGAAGACGTTTCTGAATCGATTCGTAGTGGCCTTGGTGACGGTAGCCCTCAATTGCAAGCGATCCGAGGATAGGCGTATAGGGTTATCAGAATGTGAGGGGCTGAACGTGAATCATTGTATTTTAAGAAGACAATCTACCGAGGCCCTTTATTGTGTCACAGTTTTGCCAATGCGCTTGCAGTCCAACTTCTCCATGATTTCTCAGGCAATTATTTGCAAATTTGGTAATGCGATATATAGTTTGTAAATGGAATCAATTTACATATATACCCTTCTTCGAATCATGTATATAATGTAATCTGTATATTGATATTTTAAGTGATGTTACAGAAAGGAATTTTGATCTATTTATGACACGTTATGTTGGAAGAAATATCAATCAATGAGAAAACCATGGACCTCGTTGTAGGTCCATGGACAAACCAACAAGCAAAATTAGTCTTCTCTAAAGTCTAGTAAGTAGGCCTGGATATCTCAAGAAATGTGGAAATAGATGACGTCATAGAATTAGTGTTCTGTTCCTTCTCTATTCTACGGCTATCTTAAGCCCTGCCACTGAGGGTACCTGATATTCCGATGTCAGTCTCTTCTAAGCAAAACAAATCTGGAAGTAACGTTTGAGGACTTGCACAAGGAGATAAATCTTCTTTGAGATTGTTCTTGAATACCCTAGATAACTATATTCAAATCTTCGAAAGAACCAGCTGTTATAAGTATCTAAACAGCTACTGCAGTTGTATGTTTAGATCAGTTAAATTGAATCATGTCGTTAAACATCTTTTATAATGATAAATCGGGTGAGATTCTAAAACGAAATAAGGTTCATTATTACGAAGATTCGTTAATCCGAAAGTGAGAAGAGTGTGCGTACATTCTGAATAACAAACCGTAATCGATGAATCGGTCATAATGTCTGATATTCATACGTGACATTTTTTATCCCTATTTCATATTGAAATATAAATTTCTCATTTCATCAAAGAAATCGTAACTCAAAATAGAAACTAAATACTAAACTGATACCTTCGAAGGATTATAAAAAAACGACATTCCATATTCCATTCTTATGTTAGTGATCATTTCGATGATCCATTCCTTTCAATGAGCCATTTTGCATTTACAATATTCCTTCAGAAGCTCAGAGCCACTTACAAATTAGTACCAAACCTACGTTCTTTGATGACAACGGTTAGATCCGTGTGGCAAATATTGATAAACTCTTCGAAAACTGTCATTTTGAGGGCGTGCAATCCCTGGAGAAATACAAACAAGAATAAAGTACGAGCAAAACAGCCTTGCCTTTCTCGCTCCGGCTACCCCTTTGACTCCCTTTCTCTCTCCTTCTCTCATGTAACGGTAATCTCTCACACTTAGAGGGCGCTATATACATTTCTGAGTCTGGAGTTTTTAGAATATAAAGAAGATATGACTCGCTGACTTTCCAAACGGACACCATGTTGTGACCCGAAGTGGAACCCTTCGTATCTGTTGCTGGATATATATGACGTACACTCCACTGTCTTGTAGATAATGGAGGGAACGAGCAACTATCTCAACCTTAATGTAACTGGCAGTCCTGTTTGCATGAGGTACAGCATTTGGCGAGGTCACTCGAAGGCGCCCGTTGCATGCTCTGCACGTTGTAAGATTAGAATAATATGACAGGAAAAATTTAAAATGATATAAAAGAACTTAAGTGCCTTAACGCGGACGCGATGAGAGGCGTTCAACATACTAATGGTAAATTGAACAAAAATTGACCACCAAGGTGATTACTATTCATAATTATGTACCGTAAGTAACTCATTTAGCAATGTGTTTAATGGGCACATCCAGAGACTGAGTCGCCTTACTATGACGTCACTAACTTGCACAATCAGATATTAGTATTTGGTTTTGTGTTCAAATTTCACTTATTTCTCATAGCTCTACTATTACGTCTGTGTACATCCTTCAAGTAATGTGAACCAATGTGATCATAATAAGTGACACGCATATTTTATTTCATTTCAGTTATTCAGTTTCTTTTCCAACAATAAGTAAAACATAAATAAATGTACAAGCTTAGAAAAACAATACTCATATTATAGCTTAATAATATGTCAAAATTAGTATGATGACAATATAATAGATTGTAAAGCAAAGAAGCATGATATTGACTTAATTACTATCAATGTTACTTAATGATGTGGGAAACATAGGTGTATGTGTAATGAGCAAGTACAAAAAGGTTACTTCGTGGTCATATTGTAATTGCATTTTTTTTCTTTTGGTTTGGTTTGGTTTGATTTATTTCTGCATTCACTGAAATTCAAATTCAATACAAATTTCAAAGACAATGAATAACGAATACAATGATTAGAATAATATATCAAAACAGTACACAAATAGACAAGCATAAGCAATAGCATTGTGGAATAAACATGATTATACAAAACATGTTATTGAGATGAATATTTCTCTAGTAAATTTGAGGGAAGAAGACCACAGAAGACTGCCATCGTGAGCGGTTAAGCTTGAAATGGATGATGCCTCATAAAAAGAATATTCGGCGACACAACTCTCTTGGAGGAAATTACATGATTTGGTTGGTGCAGTGGAGTTATAGATGAGGGTGAAAAATGCTGTTGATGATTTAAACAATTATAGGCCTATGATAATATTGCTTTGATTTAACGGTGGGGAGCATGATATTTACTCCATTAAATGCCGTTTAAGTGCAGCTTTTAAGGAGTAGATTATTCAAAATGCTCGGACCAGAATGTCTGACAGATTTGTGTTTTGCTAATGATTAGGGAGTCGTAAGATGGAAGTTTCGGACAAACATTTATTGCTCAGTGGTCCCATGTATTATCATATTACTCTTTGATAGTCGGTGTGTAATTTCTTTTTGTTCTTTAGGGAAGTTGAAGTACATTTGTTGTGTGTTTGCCGTTGACTTATGATGATAAAGTTATTAATAAAATACTTATATTCAAACTTGATTGACCACCATGTCCTACATGTTTGCAATATTCAATTGAGCATTGTATCTGGATATCATGTGTGGTTTTATTTTGCTGTATTTGATGTAATTTTCATTGAGAAATGTAAGAAAAAGAGTGAAATGAAATGAAATAAACTAAAAAGTCACGTGATCTGAACGATTCCTCCAAGCACTTCTTATTTCATTTTGTTTCATTTATGATTTTCTACATTAAAAAAAAATCGTTGTTACAGCTCAATGTGATCATAATGGCTCCAATGAACATGCATCACGGATATCGTCACTTTGAACAAATTGTTCGACAATATAATTTGTCAAACGCATACTTAGAATTATGTATGCATTTTGTTGGATGGAAATAATGTATAATTGAATTGATTAAATTGAGATGAATTGGCACTCATGATCTTCTGAAATACGAATTTTTCTGATTTCCCTCATTTTTTAAAACCATTAATTGCATTCATTTTATCGATATAGATCCAAGCAGCTGATTGTCTTCTATGCTGGATAGATATAGTCCTTAAAGTTGGCATACGTCTCTAAACAGAGCTGCTTCATTCATCACCTGTAGTAGCTGCAGCTGGTAGTTCAAGTCCGCAAAGTGGACAGAGATGGGACCAAGGGGCAGCTTCAGGCCAATGCCCCTGATGGTGACGCGCCAAATACCCTTGACCCTCCACACAACTGGTGGTACCCTCTTTCTGTCCTTTTTCTAAATGGCAAAAATTGCAAAGACTCCCCCCCCCCCTTCCTATGATTCCTATACCACCATTCCTCTTGCTGATACACTGTTGATTCCACCTGAGTTCGGTCATAACAGCAAACCTCCCCCTTCGTTACTTTTGTTTCATTTATTCCACTCTTTCTTTGTCAATTGTACAATCACTGCCGGTCACGTGGTCGCTTCCTTTGTCTGTCGTTAGAACACATGCACAGATAGACCTAACTAAGTATATACATGGCATACTGACTATCAATGACTTATGTAATGATACCTGAGATTGTTTCATAAAGCTGTTCGTAAAGCTACGAACGACTTACGAGCGACTGGTGATCAGTCCTTGTGCTGAATCATGGAAATTCTGATAAGTGTAGCACATCAGAACTGATCACCAGTCGTTCGTAAGTTGTTCGTAACTTTACGAACAGCTTTATGAAACACCCCCAGGCTCATAGTAATGTCCTGTTTAACTTCTACTTCAGTACACTTTTTCCTACATTTTTATTATAGTATTGCTGGCTTGATCCTAAGTTTATGAATGTGTGATGTGTTGCATAAGAACTTATTAATCTTCTTCCTTTAACGAGAGAGAATTGTTATTATTCCTATATCTCGTCAAAGCTAATTGCTACAAAAAATCATCTGGGGCTTTATCATCATACTGTCATCATACAATCATCATCATCATCTTCTGGTATGATGTAGTCTTAAGCCATCTCATTCCTCAACTCCCTCCCCCCCCCCCCCCCATCAAACGCCTATCAAATATCTCGTCCCCATACTTACCGTGGAGCTCAATGATTTAGTGACTAGGCCTATATAGAATTACGATATTTTTTTCCAAATAATTCTTTTGAGATGAATGCTTTCCCTTCAAATTGCTTTATAGGTGTTTCAAGGATTCTTCTTTCATAGCCTTCCTCTAATATAGGGAGGTGATGATCATCCTTTTAGCAATAGAGCAATAGAAAACATCAAGGGAAAGGTTTTCTTCCCTTTTCTCTGCATAGCAGATGAAACCATTTACTATACACTATATGGTAACAACTGAAATCCGTGCATTAGTTCACCTGCTGCCCTGTTACTATTATCATGCATTGTAACTACAAGTACTATACGTTGCCATTGCTTATACTGGTATAATCGGGCTACAGGAGAGTGACGTCACAGTCATGTAATTGTGACGTTGCAGTCCTTGTATCATCTTCCGCCTTCTCTTCCTGATATCAGCCGTCATTGTTCATGTTTTTTTTTTGTTTTCTTTTACAAGTACTGTGATGCATTCTCTGCACATTTTGATGAGCAACTTGATTAGCTTCGATGTTGTATAACATCTGAAAAAGCTATCTATATTTCATTCTGATATTATATTTTACTGTCGTTTAACCAGTGCATGGAAACAGATTCAAATGAAAATGAAAATCAAATCATGTTATTCTATCCATTTATTGAGCCAAAACAATGTCTCCAGTATTTTTGCTCAAGTATTCACTTGGCTGTGGTCCTCCTTGCACTGCGTTAGTTTCAGCAAACTGCACAGCTAGGATAAGTTTCCGTTGAATATAGGTTAAATGGGACAAAATTTGGGCAGGGTGGAATGCGTTGGGACCCATCGAGAATGGAACAGGTCCCAGTTTGGCTATGGTGACGAAAAATCATCTCTGGTTCTTTTCTGTTCATGTTTGCAAATCACTGCCAAGTTTACACGCGCAACCAGTGCTTTACCACCGGTAGGCAAACATTTGCCCCCATGTCCCCCCGCGTAGGGACTCATTCCGAACAATGACGAGGGTAACATGTGTACCTATTGTAGGCATGCTCCTAAACCTATTGTGGAGATTATTACTGGTACCACACCAAATAAAGGTTCCTTTTTAAGGTTTAATAAGGAGGGAGAAGAGAATGCTGTTGACTTTTCACATGCGCTCAAATCCTCGTTTGCACAAGCAATGACTTCTGCGACAGCTTATAGCGTGCTGTATAAAAGTTGAATGACGGACGTTGAAATTGTAATGAATAAGTCTCGTGTCTGAATTTCTCGACTGTCTTTTGCTCCCGTCGAAGCCCGTCAGTCGTTTTTGAACTTTTGTTTTCTATGTGGAGTCACTTTTCTTTCCTTCGCTTCTCTGCTCATGAAACAGACTTCATTCTGCGTGTGTGCGCGAGTGTGCGTGTCTCAGATCTCTCTCCACGTGTCTATCCGTTCACTTTTCTTTCGCACACACACACACACACACACACACACACACACACGCAAACACGCACGTACATACATAATACATATTTGCCCACATTATTGTTCTCGTCTGTCCTCTGTTCTCTCCAATTTCTCATATTATGGGAACACGCTCGCGCACACAAACATACGGACGCATTACACGCAGTCGCTTCACGACAGATATTTTCCTTTCTCCATCATTGTATGGAAGAATTATGCACCCACTGGCCACTACATCTGGCCTCCTAATTTATGGCGAAGCTGCGGAAAACAAGGGTAAAAAAGACAAGAAGGGAGGAAAAAATCCGCGATAAAAATCCAATCATCTGCCAGAGCAAAGCTGCGCCATATGGCTGGGGAGTTTCAAGGGATCGAGAAGCGACAGAAGAGACTCATGGTAGAGGCTATGTACTCGCCCCACCGTCGGCCGAGATACCGCGGGGCCGACCGCAGCGCGTGTCGGAGCGGATGCCGGGCGGAATGGCCAGCGCGTGGCGACAGACCCACGAAGTTTTGAGCCGGCGTCGAGAGCGCGCCTGCCCAAGGCCGGATCCACGATGCCACGAACTATTATCATAATAGTCGGAGAAATTAAGGAGAAGGAAAGAAGGAAAAAGGGAAAACAACAACAGAGAAAGGACATGGCCAATAACACGTCAGGGCCCAGAATGGGAAAGTCATCGACAATAAATACAAGAAACAGATTCACGCCCAGCGAAGGAAAGAGTAACGTTTTGTAAACCGATGCAATACTTTGTGTATGATGTGTGTCTGTGTGTGCCTGTGTGTAATAAACATTTGAACTTTCATTGTTTGTGTTTTACCACCGTATCATCATAGAGTGTGTCTTCTCTGTCGCTTTCTAATTGTTGTTGTTGTTGACTTGATGTTGTTGTTGTTGTTGTTGTTGACTTGATATGGGTAATCGATTTTTTGCCTATTAAGTGGCCGTCTCATCATCATGCCAACCGAATCCTTCTTTCTTTATTGCTGTTACCTATGACAAGGTCCGTAATGTCGTTACATCAATTTTTTGAAAAATATGACAATTCACACCTGTCAATCTCCTGCAAAAATGATGGAAGATCATAACATAAAATGTCAGACAACTTACTCACGTACGATATAGTAAACATAATTATATATATATATATATATATATATATATATATATATAATGGTATTATTATCCGCGTGTTGGAATAAGAGCATGAAGACGATGAAGACAAACAAGTTGACATAATGCATTAGAATCCAACTTCATTTATTTGTAAACCAAATTTTCGACCCTTGCACGGATCTTCCTCAGGGTAACAGGGTAACTGTTACCCTGAGGAAGATCCGTGCAAGGGTCGAAAATTTGGTTTACAAATAAATGAAGTTGGATTCTAATGCATTATGTCAACTTGTTTGTCTTCATCGTCTATATATATATATATATATGTATATATAATGTATGTAATCATTATCATCATTACAGACATAATCATACATGTGTGAGTAAGTGTGTGTGTATACATTGTGTGCCTAGCTGTAAGGATTCAACCGGAAGTGGAGATGCTGACCTTTCACTCGCAGCTATGACCTTCATGACTACATGAAATTTGACTCCATACTATGACCTTGTATCCATGGCATCCGGGTATTAGATGGGTAGGAGATGGTGCATAAGGAATGCCGATAAGTGATAAGAGGGAAGTTCGTTGATCTCGTCTTTCAGTGGCTTTTTTTTTTAAAGATTATCATTCATCGCTTCACCATGCGTTTACTCATCGCTTTTCCACTCTCATACTGCTTGCTTTTACACACTTTTACTTCGTCTCTTTAACTTCTGTCTACTCATAACGCTTTGTCGCTCTTCCACTTCTTGCTTTTACACACATTCATTTCATAGCTTTATTCGTTTACTTTAATGCCTCCTCACTATTCTATACTCCATGCTTTTACACGCTTTTACTTCGTCTCTTTAACACCGGCTTACTCATAACGCTTTATCGCTCTTCTACTTCTTGCTTTTACACACATTCATTTCATAGCTTTATCCGTTTACTATAATACCTCCTCACTCTCCTATACTCCTTGCTTTTACACGCTTTAACTTCCTCTTTTTAACTCCGGCTTACTCATAATGCTTTATCGCTCTTCTACTTCTTGCTTTTACACACATTCATTTCATAGCTTTATCCGTTTACTATAATACCTCCTCACTCTTCTATACTCCTTGCTTTTACACGCTTTAACTTCGTCTTTTTAACTCCGGCTTACTCATAACGCTTTATCGCTCTTCTACTTCTTGCTTTTACACACATTCATTTCATAGCTTTATCCGTTTACTATAATACCTCCTCACTCTTCTATACTCCTTGCTTTTACACGCTTTAACTTCGTCTTTTTAACTTCGGCTTACTCATAACGCTTTATCGCTCTTCTACTTCTTGCTTTTACACACATTCATTTCATAGCTTTATTCGTTTACTATAATGCCTCCTCACTCTTCTATACTCCTTGTTTTTACACGCTTTTACTTCGTCTCTTTAACACCGGCTTACTCATAACACTTTGTCGCTTTTCAAGTCCTTGCTTTTACACACTTTTGCTTTGTTTCTTTAACGTCTGTCTACTCGTAACGCTTTGTCGCTTTTCTACTCCTTGGTTTTACACACATTCATTTCGTCTCTTCAGCACCCCTTTATACTAGTAACGCTTGTCGCTCTTCTACCCCTTGCCATTACACTTTCATTTCGTCACTTTTACAGACGTTTCCTTGTAACGCTTGAGGCTCTTCTACTTATTGCTTATACACACTTTCATTTCGTCACACCCGTTTACTCGTGGAGCTTTATCACTCTTCTACCCCTTGCTTTTACTCGCCTTTACTTCGTCGTTTTAACACCCGTTTACTCGTATAGCGCGTTGTCACTCTTCTACTCGATCCTTGCCTTTACACTCTTTCACTTCGCAGCTTTAGCAGCAATTTAATCGTATCGTTTTGTCACTCTTCTACTACTTGTTTTTACACACCTCTACTTCATTGTTTGAACACGCATGTACTTTTATCGCTTTGTCACTTTTATATACTCCTTGCTTTTGCCTTCTTTTACTTCGTCATTTTAGCACGCTTTTACTCGTAAAACTTTGTCACTCTTCTCTACTACTTGCTTTTACACACCTTTATTTCGTTGTTTTAACACGCATTTACTGCTGTCGTTTTGTTACTCTTCTCCTTGCTTTTACCTTCTTTTACTTCATCGCTTCAGCACGCGCTTACTCGTATCGATTTGTCACTCTTCTGCTCCTTGCTTTTACACACTAACCCTTCGTCGTTTTAGCACACCTTTACTCATAAAGCTTCGTCACTCTTCTATACTCCTAATTGCTTTTATACACAGCCCGCAGCTAACTCGTATTACCGCTTTATAACTCTTCTACTCCTTGCTTTTACACACTTACTTCGTTGTTTTAGCACACCTTTACTCATAAAGCTTTGTCACTCTTCTATACTTCTTGCTTTTATACACAGCACGCAGCTAACTCGTATTACCGCTTTATAACTCTTCTACTCCTTGCTTTTGCAGACTTTTACTTCGTCGCTTTAGCATACGTTTGCTAAACGCTTTTTCATGTCTTCACTCACTCTTGAGCTTTAAACTGGACCCAACAACTGCACTGTAACAAAATAACATTCGTCAAATAGGAAGTGTAAATTCCGTGTATCGCCGCCGCCAAACAGAATAGTGCATATAACTAGGAAGACAAGAAAGACGCCATCATAATGATCATTATTGTGGGTTTTTTTTTTTGTAGTAATCATTGAATTGAATTTTGTAATGGTCATGAAGTTCAGATTTTACGTCATCTACCACGCACTCTCTGTCGACGCAGTGCTTTGTTGCTTTAAGCTCCCACCAAGTATGAACACCTTGTATCGGTGTATCTTTTTCTATTCTTTCTTCCTTGTGTTATTTCGTGTTGTTATATTTTGGTTGTTTCTTTTTCAGTGCCTCATTCCTTTCTATTCAGCATACACTGGGAATTGGTGTATCGAATGTTTTCAATTCAGTCCAGCCAGTGTCAGCAGGGCTATAGAAATGATACTGGGATTCTAACAGTGTAATGTTACGGGAAATTGATTGGACATGCGAACACAGGAAGTTACAACGATGAGAGTATAATTCGAACACCGTCTAAGTATCATTGTGCAAAACACACACACACACACGCACACACACACACACACACATCCTAGCAGAGATCAGAAACTATATCTACTGATTTATTTTTTACAAAAGTCTCTAACAAAGAAATCGTGTTTATAAAACATGATTACTGGTAGTATAACCCTCGTATCGATCAACGAAGTAAGTGATATGTAATCATGAAAGATGGAGAAAAGTGGACGGAAAATGAGTTTATCCAAAGCGCTTGTGTAGCGGCATCGTAAAAGCTGCCCGGGCGTTGGCAGTTTGTCGCTCGGGAATGACCTATCTTGTCTGGCGGATAACTCTGTCTTCTCGCGCGCTCCCTGACGATGCGTAATCGTTAGAACTTCAGCGGTCAAATTAATCCAATATCGCGATTTTAATTAGGATGCGCATCCCGGCGCGTTTTACTTTTAGCGCCAAGTGTTGGGTTACGGCGGGCTCCGGGCGCGCCGGATCGGGCTACACGTGATGCGATTAATGTTGCACACGAGCTGCCATCACTACACGGAAAAATGTAGTTCGTCCGACCTGGCTGCAATCACCCCCGCGTCTCGTTCCGCGATATACTGGCAGGTGACTTTTCGGGCAATTTTGACTCACATTTCTTCCCCGACTCGTCAGTCCCTGGCTGTGTTTTTTTTTTTCTGTTGCTATTCTTTTTTTACTTCCTTTATTTTTCTCTGTTTCTATACCTCTCATGCTCTGCTCTTCCTTCTCTCATTTGCCTTCCTCTTCCACAATCTCTGTATTATTCTTTGATTTTTTTTTTCGTAAATTGCATTCTAGATCTTTGCTCACTACATCTTTCTCTGACATTCTTTGAATTTATTTTCAGTCTACAATCATGATACAAGCACACAATAATACTCACATAGACACACACACATGATAGATATTTATGTAAGATCTTTCTAGACTGTGTTTGTTGTGCATTCTTTGTTAATTAAAATCAAGCGCACAGAATACCAGTATGCTCATAGTAACGGTTAACCGCTCTGAATTTATTTGTTTCCATTTTTTCTTTTTGTTGTAGCTGGTTTGAATGCCAAATATAGATTGAAAAACATTCGGTTGTGATTACATGAGATGCCATTTGTTATTTTTGTTGTTGTCGTTGTTGTTGTTGTTGTTGTTGTTGTTGTTGTTGATCTACTTACCTGGATGATACGGCATCTTTCATGTAACGTAAACTTGATGCTGCTCGATGCTGTTATTTTTGAAATTTCAACCAGCCCTGGGTTTGGTGCCAAAAATAGCATTCATGTGGAAGAGCCAGTGCACTGATCATTAACTTCGCAGCAGTCAGCACATCGGGATAGTGTATCACTTTAACTCCTTCTTGCTTTATCTTCTTTCCCTCCTTATCCTTTCTATTGTTTTTATGCCTTCCCTTACCTCTTCTTTTCCATCCTTTGGAATGTTTAATTTTTCTTCTCAGTGTAATTGTTTACCACCGTAATTTTTTTTTTCTCTTTTTTTTTTTTTTTTTTTGAGCCATCCCCGAGTCTGCTAGTACTTACGCGTCCACAGTCGGACATGGCACTCCGCAAATTGGCAGCGCAGTAGGCGTCTAGTTTAATGAGGGATGCTGGGAAAACGAGAATCTTCATGCTGATGCGCAGGGGCGAAAAAAGGAGAAATTTCACGTGGCGCAGGAAAATGACGGATTGCAGACTAGTTCGAAAAATGAGTGAAGGGGAAAACGGGTTGGAGGCCTGGTCAGAGTGATTTAAAGTTACACCATCACTATAAGCGACAAGTTCGAAAAATATTGGTTGAAAGATACAGTGAGTAATAACACACACACGTATTATATAATATATATATATATATATATATATATATATATATATATATATATGTGTGTGTGTGTGTGTGTGTGTGTGTGTGTGTGTGTGTGTGTGTGTCTGTATGCATATGATTTTATATGTGTAAAAAAGGTGTCATTTAGATAATTTTTCCTAAAGTTGGTATAAGCAATGAATTGCCGTCAATGAATGAAACAAAAGTAAGTTTCTGCACATGCTTGACATGCAGCACGAGAGTAAAATGACATTTTTTTCCTGTTACTAAGAATGTCAGAATATCAAAATAAAACGAAATTTACAGGTGGAATGAGTTTTTTTTTTTTTCATTATAAGGCCAATTCAGATCGTACTCAATTTCATCTTATTTTGTATTCGACAGACCATTGCAATATTTTAAGAATAAGCAAGAAAAGTAACTGAAACGTGAATGTAACTTAATCACTATGACAAAATATAATCAGAAGTTGTAACAATTTGAAGCTTTGGGTTTAACCAGATTGTAAGGACAGACATTAACTACTTCTAAGAAAATTTCGTCTGTAAAAATAATGTAAAAAGAGAGAGGTTTCTTTCCTTTTTTTTTTAAATCAAGATATCAATTCATGTAGATTGAGACACACCCGGATATGCTCACATGGGACCACAAAGATTATTATGTTGATGCTATTACAAGACAATGATAGAGACCATGTTTTTAATGTTTCCAATGCATCTACTTCTCATTTTCACATGTACATTGTCAAATTACGTTCTGCAAGTATTACAAATGTCCTGTACATATGCAATGTATATAATTTCTTTGTTTATTTGATGGAAGTGAAAATAAAGTTGAATCTTGAATCTTGAAAATGTAAAGTCACACAGATTTTATATATGGATGTACGTGCGTACCTGTTTAATGATGCAATAGACTCCTTTGAGTTGGTAAGCCTAATAAAACATTTGAAAAACGGCAACTTTAAAGTAGTTTGCGGGAACTTTATTTGCAAGGCCAACTTTACCTTTAATATTGTTCCCTGCAATATGTGACTGCGAAGTATTCCACTCCAGGCACGTGAAAACATGCTCGAAATAGAGAGTGATAACAACTATTCGCAGCGTGATTCTTAGTTCCCCCTGAGCAAATAACCCCGCGGCCACTCGACAGGCATGGGGCAGACGATTCTTTCTTGCGAACGCTTTCTTCTTCTTGCTCCTCTTTTTTCCCGCCTTGTTTCAAATGTGTCGAGTGCCACGCGACAGGCGCGCTTCTTCAACAATTAGCGCACGAGAATGCTGCCGTCAAACCACCCGTCGAGACTGCATACTTTGAACCACTTCCCCGTTTTTCTTCCAGCCAAGGTAGGTCATCAGTAAGTTTCACGTTTCTATTTCTTGAGGAATCAAGAGCCTTTGTGTGTCAGTGTGTATGTGTTGTGTGTGTGTGTGTGTGTGTGTCGTGTGTGTGTTTGTGTGTGTGTGTGTGTGGGGGGGGGGATAATCATTCACCTTACTCTGCTCCAGCAGTAAGAAGAAGAAAGCGCAGAGGAACGTTTAGATTATCATCACTTTATACCTGTACCAGCAAACCTCGTACTGCGGTTGTCTTCTTTCTTTCTTTCCTTTCCGTTTTCAGTTCCTTCTTTTTTGTGTGTGTGATGTTCTTTCATACATTCATCAACAAACGAACGTTTGGTTCTCATCATCTTCTTACCGATAAACATAATTACAACGTCTTCATTCTTGCTTGCTCTATTTCTCTATTTCATTTTATCTTTTTAATCAATTGTGTATTCCCTTCATCGTTCATTCCTTCCTTTATTTTCACTTTTTCTTTTCGTCAATATTAGATCTGTCCTAGTGGGATCGCATGGAAAAAAATAGGATTACTATCTCCTCTCACCAAGGGAATATTCAAGCTCGAAAAAAAAAAAGCCACCACAAAAACAAAAACATGTAACTCCCACTCTTGTGTGTGTGTGTGTGTGTGTGTGTGTGTGTGAAGCATTTAGATATTAATATCACCGTTCATTTTCATAATCCCTTTGTTGAATCGCTGGCGCCTCGGAGAAAGTTATCCATGTACAACCATTTATAAGAGTGCGCCACGCGCGCTTTTAGACATTTTTGTCACCATTCTTACGTCATCACCTGTAGCTCCGAGTGCAGGAGACGGACAATGGCCGACGTAGGGATGTCACTGCAGCACTCTACAATCAGCCTCGTTCATTGAATGTTTATAATGCATGAAATATCTCTTGAGTGCCTCCAGTGCTTGACGGGCTTAGATAAGATGAAGAAAGACAAATATACATGCCTACTCCAGCGGTATACCAAGGGGAATACCTCCATGTGTATCCAAGTCCTTATTTCTCGTAGGCATGGGGGCATAATTACGAGAATAAAAACATAATTACTGTTTTGTTGACAGTTGTGCTTACAACTGATTCTCCACCTCTGTCAGGGATGTCCATTTCTTCCTCATTTCAAAAGACATGCGCTGCGTGCGCTTTTTCATTTTTAGTGTTTCGTTTTTCCCTCCCTTATTGTTCTTTTTTTTTCCCGCCCGTGTGTCGTCTGTCGTTTTCTCCGAAAATTAATGTACCCGTATGAATCGCGGGATGCGAGCGAGCGGGAGAATGTACGCCCAAAGCCCCATCTGGTCCCGCTGAGTTGCAAATATTGGACATCATTCCCCAAACGGTGTAGGAAAAAAAGAAAGAGATAGAAAGAATATGAGATTCCGCGATCCTTCGTTCTTCGCTCTCCTTTTCAATCAGCTCACTCTGTGGTTAGAGTGTGGTCGACTGTTGTAATTGAAATGTAGATCATAAACGCGTGATTTGGCTGCTGGTTGTGTGCATCGTGTAATGTGTAATGCCGGATTCATCGGACAATGCCGGACCACGGTAAACAAAGGCCTGTGAAGATACAGAGGGGCAGAAGGAAAGAGATGGAAAAGAAGAGAGATAGGGCAGGGAGGGAGGAGGAGGGCGTAAGAGATATTTGGAGTATATAATAGCGCAAATGTTTTTGAAGCGTCATCGGGGAATTTGAAAAGAAAATGAAGTCTTTTGAAATGTATCGTAATAGATGCTGCTACCATAGACAGACAAAAATTTAATGATGAAGAGTGATGAGACATACTCAATACAAAATTATGTCAATGTGAAGATTATTAGAACAATGCCACTTTAAAACTTGTTGATACGTTCTAAGTGATTTCCAAGTAGCATTAGAGAGGATCGTCACTGAAAATGATGAGGATTATCAATTTTCATATAAAAAACAGAGAAATACGCCATAGCATCGCCATTACTTCCCGGTGAAATGGAGGAGGAGGGGGACTGTTCAAAGAACGTACAATTATTGTACATGGCTATGCAATCTACACGAGAAATTCCAATAAATTTCAGGAGCCCTGATGGATCTCGTGTGCAATATACTACATTACGATATGCGCGATAAAAATGTCTAAGTGGACCGAGGGGAGCTTTACAATGGGCAACTGCTAATTTTGTATTTTGAAACATAGATTTAAAATCGACAATATTGGATGACGGGACATGCGCATTAGAGTGAAATAGAGTGCACTATGGACATAATATTGCATGATCGTGCATTATAACAACTACAAATAATGGATGTCATATAACGTCTTTGCAACTTACCACAATTTAATGATGAATACACAATTGCAATACACAAGTGAATACAAAAGTGATTGTGATCACATACATATCACAGGTAATCACAAGTCATGTAGAACTGGAAAGGAGAAGAGCGGACACGGAGGACAGAAAGAATGATGACCTCACCTTTTGTATTATGCAAATACATCAACTATTTAACGGAAGGCACACTATTCAAAATGTCGAATCTGGCTTCAACCTGATGATGGGTGACGGCGTTCCAGCCACATCATGCACCATCATCTGACTCTATAAGACATGCATGTTGTAATAGCTTCTCCTCGTGTGACCCCTCTGGAAGGCAACTTTAAGGATTCAGACGATGATGGAGCTATTCCATCTTTCGCATATCTATGAATGTGATGCCCTTTAGTTAGGGGTCGGCCCACGGTCAAAAACATATTCCAGACGAGGATCTCTTGTTTCGCTTATGTTGCAGTTATGTCATCATTAAACAAGAGGAAAACAGCAAAGCAGAAACAAAAAGGAAGTCACCAGGCTCAAGATTTGCAACAACTCTGGGCAATCGAACATAGAATGAATACACATTATGTTAACACATACACAGACACCAGACACACACATGTTAATGTTTAAAACCGTCCTGTTCAAAACCCACAAAATGTAGGTCTAATGAATTTTCATTTTTATAATTTAAAACATTAAGCTCTAAGTTTTAAAATGAAACATAACTTGTTAAAACTGGTCCATCCTATCTCATTCAAAAAATAATTGAAATTAAAGAATCCTGTGCAGAAGTATTGATGGAAATCATGGTGAAAGCAGCACCTGTCAGAAGAAATATTGTCTAGAGAAATGGCTTATTTCTCGATTTCAGTTTTGTTTTTAGCAGGTAGAGAAGAGATTATATCTCCCAGCAAGAAAAACTTTAAGAATTTGAGTAGGTCAACCCAACTTATTACCGTTGGTCCATTATACAGAGAAACCTAATCTGCGACTTTTTGTGGGTTTTGAGCCCGGTTGTCACACAGACACAGACACAGACACAGACACAGACACAATCATATAATACATATATATATATATATATATATATATATATAATGCGCCGGTATATGTTATATATAAGCATTATGAATCTGAATCTGAACAGTGTACACATACATACTGCTTGTTGTACTGGCAAGTTTAAGCCTAAGAAGAATTGACAAATTTCCTACATTTTTTTAAGAAAGATTGGGTGGTCGATTCGTGTTCAACCCTTCTACCTTCATACTTTAGGCCATTTTGTGTTGTTAACTTTGATGTTGGCTACGGCCAACATCAAGCTTCTTTTCATTTACTGTCCGACTTCTCAATAAACTGTGCTCGGTGCACATCGTGAAACGACTCCGAATCCAACGCCAGTTCCAAATGATGGGGGGGGGGGGGGGGGGTAGGAGACTTAACCTTACCATCGAAAATTCCCAATCTACATATCCAATCTATGAAATCGGGAGTTTAATCCGGCGGTCAGGCTTAACGTGTTTTCGGCGTTTGTTCCGAGTGCAGCTTTGTCGGAATGAAACTGGTTTTTCTTAAAATTCAAATCCGGGACTGATTAAAGATTGATTGAAGAGGAAATGAAAGCCCTAATCGGTAAAATGTATGAGGCATGAAATTCCTCAACTACTAGTGCTATATTCATCTCTAAATTAAGTGCTCTAATTTCTTCATACTTCTACATCAAGGATATGAGGAATCCCGAAAAAGAAAGTTACGGTATTAATTTGCCGTTGATGATTAAAAGATTTTGTCTTGATTCCTACACATGACATGTGCAGCGGGAGAGAGATCTGGCGGAATTGAACGCAATAAGTGCAAAGAAATTTGATAACATCAAATGTCATTCCAATAAATGGCTAGTAAGAAAAAGTGTGACCTCTATCGCAGCGGCAAGAATTATTACACTCTCTTCTCATCTTTATCTGACGGTTAAAAAAAAGTCATCTTACAGATGTGCGCACCAAGGAGAGCACTTTATCATAGTTAGAGGAAAACAGATTGAACTACTCGTAGAAAAGGACACAAGCAATGAAAGATGAATTCCTTTCTGTCCTGTCCCTCTGATTCTGTCCCCCCCCCCCCCCCTCCAACTACACTGTACTCAGTCGTTCGGTCGCAGTTGCCTGCTGTAAGCAGACTGTCTTCCAGTTTGGATTTCAAATTTCCTCCTCTACTGTCAAAAAACATTCATTTTGACAACAAGGCGGTTTGTTTACCGAGGGACTATATATATATATATATATATATATATATATATATATGGTTGTTTTCATTTTTTGTGCGTCTTCTCTCGCGCAATTTTCCTCGTAGCGGTAATATGCATAATTATAGTTTTCTCGGCGTCTTGATCAGTTAGCGGCATGGCGGGATAGAGTTGGAAAGTAGAAGATGAAAATGTGAGTGGGGGGGGGGTGGAGATATGCCGCTAGCCCATTTCAGATTCGAACAGAAATATCTATTTTCGTCATGTAATCTGCTCTGATGAGGAAATTTTGCATTTTTGTAATCATTTTTGGTCAAAATGCAAAAACTGATATTTTAGAAATTCGACTGTTGAGAGCACTAGCTGATGTTCAGGCCCTTTGGTACATTTTACTCAGATTTCTCCTTTCATAGGCCTTCAAACAACTTTACGTCAGCATGTATAGTGAAGGTGATATTCAGCATTAGTCTTGCAGCTGACAATCGAAATTGAATCGAATCGTCCTACGGAAACTTTAATAATCTCCCGTGAGGTTAATGAGACTGATATATATGGTAAACACATTTCAAATCCTATACACATAATGTATTCCAGCCTTAGGCATCTTATCTTATTCAGAACTGTATTTTTTATTTTCCCATTGCAATGCTTGATGATAGAATTCAACGTCAAAACTCTGAACTATTTTGGTAGTTACATATATGTATATTACATATATATTTATATTTCATATGAGCATATTCGCTTATTCCCTTCTGACTCTAAAATATTAATAAAATTCAACCAAGATAATACTTGTATTAGGATCGATCAAAACCCTTAAAATGGCTATATCTATATTAGACCAACACAGGAATATATGTATATATATATATATATATATATATATATATATATATATATACATATGTGTGTGTGTGTGTGTGTGTGTGTGTGTGTGTGTGTGTGTGTTTGTGTGTGTGTGTGTGTGTGTGTGTTTTTGTGTGTGTGTGTGTGTGAACCACATCCCACTATTTTATTCTTCTGGTCCACTCTCTTCCGCTCTGGTATGTCACATTACCTCTTAACAAAATAGTAAATCATCATTTCTTGCCAATTCTAGCAAGTTAAATATTGATATTCAACAAGGGACTTGCATTGTAGACAATAATCATGCAGCGCATTAATTTTGACAAAATCCGTACACATAAACAGAGACAAACACAAAATTTTACAAAACAGACACACACGCACACACTGACACATGAATTGCAACAAGCGTCACGCAAGTATGGCGTCTGAAGAAAAATTTTTGATGGACCGTAATTTATTTCAGGTATGTTATGACCATCTTTTCGATGTGAACATGACCACGTTTTGTCAGGCGTTTGCTGAAAGCACTCTCTGTATCTCTGGCGCGAAAGTCAGCGCGTTTTCACGCAAATTACAAAGAAAAACATTCGCTGAAATTGAAAACGGCCACGAGAGGATTTCTTTTCCTTCTTCTCTTTTTTTTTCTTTTTTTTTTGTTGCCGTTTTTCTCAAGTTAAATAGAAACTCGTCTCTTTAGGGGAACTGTCATCCCCACCGAGTCCGTTGCCTCGAATATCTCCTATTCATTTTTTTTCCTAAGTAATGAACATTCCACCATCGCTGACAAAAGGATTCGCAGTAGCTAATTCTGATACCGGTACGTTCTGCTCGCGGCCCACATGGTCAGTCCACTTCTATATATGGGGGGATTTTCCCCCGTCGCGCCAAATTTTCCAAAGAAGGTTTTCGTGGACTGTTATTTTTTTTTCTGTCCTGGAAACAACGTCCTTTCGTCGTTCTGATACAGTCCTCTTTCCTTGAAGTACTGTATTATGTTTCAGTGACCCTTTCTATACTTCTTGTCAGGGTTATCTACTTTTTCATATCACTATAGAAAAGCAATATCATAATGAAGATACTATCCATTTTCTACTACTTCGACGACGACGACGACGACGACTATTACTATTACCACTATTTCTACTGCTACTTTTACTTTTTTTTTTTACTGCAGCAACAGCATCTCTTAATCACAGCTATAATGCCGCTGCTGCTACTTCCCTACTTTCCCAAAGAGTTACGATAGTCCTCACTTCAAAATTTGAAGGTTGTTCGTATAATACCCACAGAAAAGCGTTTCACATCTTCTGAAGATAGTACTTTACGCATAGTACACATACATACAAATACACACACACACACACACACACACAACTATGTAATATTAAGATAATATATTCATATGTGCATAACTGTATATATGTGTGTGTATGTATGTATGTGTGTGAATGTTTGTGTATGTGCGTGTAAGATTGAACGTCAGTATTACTGTACGTATAATACATTATCCTTTAAATACAGTATCGCAATATTTGGTCCGTTTTTTTTTTGTTGTTTTTTGTTGTTGTTGTTGTTTTTTTTTTTTTTGGGGGGGGGGGGGGTAGGTTTGAGAGCAAAAGAAGAAAACAGATAACCAAAACAAGATACGTTATTATCCGCCTCCTACTCTTCGAATGTTAAAGGTCTTTAAGTCTTCGACGAAATAAGCAATACCCCGGCTGCTTTATACGCACTATACACATTTGTAAATGTAAATGGAAAATGCCCTATATAAATATGTGAGTTGTATTACTATATTATTATGATTATGATTATGATTATCATATTATTATTATCATCATCATCATTATTATTATTATCATTAACATTATCATTTCGTTGTTGTTATTTTTGCAATATTTGCAATATTCTATGTATGTCTCCTAGCTGGATATCATGTATTTCATTCAACTTTGTTATATTTGATGTATTTTTTTCATCGAGTAATATAAAAATAAATTGAAATTGAAATTGAAATTGACAATTGAAATTATTGTTATTGTTATCTTACAGACTTGCTGAAATGCACGTCGACTTCCCAGGCGCTTCTTTTTTCAGAGACAGAAAGCAAATAGCTCTCCCCCCCCCCCCAAAAAAAAAAAGGAAATCATTCTCCAGCTCCTTTTTTTTGGGGGGGGGGGGGTGCACAAGATGTTCCTTCGGGACTTCTATTTCTCGTTGTTGTGGTTTTTATCCCATTAACCAATATTCCTCCCCTACATTGATATTTGCTAAGACGCATCAGGTTCGTGGTGCTTTCGGGGTGACGAGTCGTCGAAGAGATTTGAATTCGGGATTAATTGAGTCCTTTTCCTGCGCCTGACAAAGGATTGAGAGTATGTTTGCTTGCGTATGCCTGCATAATCTTGTGTGTGTGGAGAGAGTGAGAGAGAGAGAGAGATAGAAAGTGAGAGATATAGAGAGTTAAACAATAGATACGAAAAATAGGTAGAGAGAAAAACACATAGAGACATAGAGAGAGAGAGAGAGACAGAGCAGAAAGACAGAGATAGAAATTAAAAATATAATCGGATTGATAGATAAAGATGATGATACAGAAATAGAAATAGAAAAGTCCATAAAGGGAAGAGATATTGAAGAAAAAGTAGGACGAAAGATGTATAATTTATATCATATATAAACACATACAGTAAGAGCGGCAATAATAGAAAAATAGAAAGATGACAGACAGGCAGATAGGATGGAGGAGAAAGATATACAGAAATAAAGAGAGAGGGGAGAGAGAGAGAGAGAGAGAGAGAGAGTAGAAGCATAGAATAAGAGTTTGATGTGCATTTGCATTCGATTTTAGGTTTAGGATTCGAAGATAATGCGCGTCGTGTGGGGATGATTTGCAGAGCAAACTCCGTGATCGGAACAACCTCAGGGGGCCTATTTTTTTTTTTATATCTCCATCCCTCTCTCTCGCCATCTCTCTTTTCTTTCCCGCGCTTTTTCTCTGTGTCGTCTGCCGGACTCCGGGCCGGCGCTATACAGCCTGCTTACTCCAGGAAGTCCTGTTTGCATCAAATATGCATTACAAACGCTGGGGATAAGGGTGCTGGAGATCGGGTTGTAAGGGAGCAGATTTACACAGACAGATTGGCGGGAAGAGGAGAGGAGATGCGAGCCAAAAGACCGATGTATTTCTCGGCGTGATTCTGAAACAGTCACAGACTGGGGAATAGTGGTTTTTTTCTTCCTCTTTATTTTAATACAAACAAAAGAACAAAGAAGCAAACAAATAATATCAACAAACGAGCAAATTATAAAGGCACCCCGGGTACAGTGTCACAGATGAAATGATAAAAAGTTAAGATCACGTATGTTTGTTTGTTCTCTCCACT
Source organism: Diadema setosum (assembly GCF_964275005.1). Classification (NCBI taxonomy): domain Eukaryota; kingdom Metazoa; phylum Echinodermata; class Echinoidea; order Diadematoida; family Diadematidae; genus Diadema; species Diadema setosum. The sequence goes on along the minus strand of NC_092691.1, from coordinate 2,299,782 downwards.
TCTCAGGGGAAAATATAAAGAAGAAACAAACAACATTTTAAAGATCCAACAGTAGTCTCTTTGCACATTATTGAGGTTCGTTTGATTGTTCATTTACGATGTAATCATCTGACAAAAAACAGCTGATTACGTGCCCTTGAAAAATCCTGTGTATAATGTTTGCATTGTTTAAATTGCAAAATACAAATTACAATGAGGTACTACTCACAGACGTAAACACACACACACACACACACACACACACACACACACATATATATATATATATATATATATATATATATATGTATATGTATGTATATACATATATATGCACATATATACATATATGTATATACATTTTTATGTGCAAACACGTATACAATGACAAGGCCTTCTGTAGAGCAGTGACAACTCTGAAGACCATTATGATCATTGTTATCATGAGTATAAAGAGAGAGAGAAAAAAAAGAGAAAGAGAGAGAGAGGGGGGCAGGTGTTTTTTTTTTGTGTGTATTTTCATATGAACCTATATACATCATTTTACTACAGAGATGTGTATATATCTATATACCTTGAATATGATTCACATACAGCTGTGAAGAAAAAGATAACAAATCGACACTGTGTAATGTAAATCCATGAATGATAGTAAAAAAGACAACAACTACTTTCTGCTTCAAGGTTTATGCGTCATCTAAACACAAGAAGGGAAGAAAGAAAAGCATCTCATGATATAGGAGGAGAGGGCATTAGACAAGACTGGAAAAAGAAAACAGAGGAGAGAGAAACTTGCTCAGTCGCTCATTCGTCTGTCTGCAGACATGGTAGGGGTATCTCGTCAGAGTTCTCCTTGTAATACAAAACGCGGTTTCCTCGTCGCGAGCCGCGCTCTGGAAGTTAGGCAAGGCGTGCGGGTGGGGTATCGAATTGCGCCCGTCAGTGACATGCTTATCGCTTATCAGCTTTCTAATCAATTAGCGACTAATCATTTTCGCGCTCGCGCGGCAGAGCGGGAAAAAAGGAAGATGTTGGCGAAATTATCTCCTCTGTCGTCTCCACTGCTTAGCTTATAGGAAGTCTATTCGCTTTTTGCAGTCTTTCTAAGTAATGTCCTTCAAAAGTATCCCTTTATGTCCTTAAAGATTTACTTCCAACGTCCAAAACAGCTACACTTTTGTAGATGACTGCAGAATGTTTACAGAAAGTTTCCTATGGAATTAAACGAAAATAGTCAGCAGGGACGTCTGACGGTTGCAACAGTCCGAGCTGGAAGATTTTTTTTTTCCTTTCGCAGTCTCATTGTAGACTACTATTAGTTAGAAGGAGTCAGCAAACCGGCCGATATTTGGCAGTTTAACTAAAATAACACAAAAAGGAGCCCCCTCCCCGAAAAAAAAAAAATCTCATCGTAGCGCTCAATAAGCGTCACGAGGCAATATAGCTACCCGCTTGCTATTGATTTTCCCCAGAGAGAAGTCGGGGGAAAGGGATGAATAGAGCGTATATAGCACTCTAAGCCACACACACACACACACACACACACACACACACACACACACACACACACACACACACACACACACACACACACACACACACACACACACGCACACACACACATACACTCACACACAATCCAACGCACGCATAAACATATAGATACTCAAATCTAATGTGCGCTCACTGATTGGACTATCTACATTACCAATTTTGTTGCTAATTCCCTATCATGGTATAGTAATATAATTATGATCTACAGACAGAGAAAAAACAACAATCTAATACCAGTTTGAGTGTCCTCAACGTCCTATTATACCCCAGAGGAGTACTGTCTTTGTTTGAATATCGATTTCTTTTTCCTTTGCGTACAGGTTAAGAAAAAATCTACAAAACTTCTTTTTATTTACAATGATCACTACCTTTTTTCTTTCACCCTTTAAGGACGAAATCAATCGCAATCATGATGAATTCTAGCCAAGTTAGTTCAGCTATTATGAATTGAATACACTGAACAAATAATTATAAAACAGTAGTCACTGTGATCTATAAGATTTACAATATGAATGCGCTTCTTTCCGGTATGAAATAGATTTGACTTTTTGGAGGTTCGGCTTCCATCGGTATCTTGTATGAAATTAATCGAGACTTGAATATGCAAGGCCTGTTGGTGGTTTTATAGCTTCTTTTTTTTTTTTTTTTTTTTAGAAAAGCCTCTTTGGTCAAAGAAACTTCTAAAGCATCGTATTAATATTGATAGCTATCGCATTACACTATATCTCCATATGTTACCCCTTGTTTGAATGCGATTGTGATTATAATTTTCTTTTCGGACGTATTGTTTTAGTGTGCATTTACATTACATTGCACAGGTGAGAGCTGAGAATGTGGAAATAAGGATTTCCTCTCTGAATTGAAGGTAATAATAGATCTTACAATCGTACTATAGAAGAGAGCAATAAGTTACCAGCATGATTTGCATTTAAGTGATTAAAATAATCCTCCCAATAAAGCATTTTTTGGGGGTCTAATATAACACCATATTCAGAGAAAATGAGACACAAGACTAATATTTTTTTCATTTTCATTTGCTGTGAACACTATAGACAGGGCTAATCCAGTACTTTCCTTGGGACCTCGTTTGAACATGACTCAACGTAAATTTAGCACTATAGCTTATACATACAACAAAAGTATAATATATTTACACACGATAACATGGTATGACATAGCGATACATAGAGGTTTAATAAAGTAGCACGTCATGTATAGCGTATCATGCACTTTGATTATATTCATCAAAGTGTTTATACCTCATTATGTCAATCACATTATCCTAGCTTCCATAGTCCAGATATCTTTCTTTTCTTAAAGATGACCACAATATTAATGAAGTGTATGTTTGTTTTCTATCGTTCTAATCGTAGGTGTATTTGGTAAAACGGTAAATTGATATGTTGCTGTATAAATTGGTTCATCTATGATTTCAGAGTAGAAGTAAACGAGAAAGGACACCAGAATGTTCACGAAATATCAGTATTCTCGCTTTTGGTTTTGCCAGCATCGATTGTTTCTTTTACAGAAATATACCTATTGAAGAGGTTTGGAGTTTTAGCAGGAATAATTCATGGGTCATAGTTTATATTCACCTATGATAGCTCCTTCAGCTGAGGCATTTGGGGCCCTAACCCACTTCAACTCCGGCGCCGGCAAGTATCCACCTTTAAGAGTGCCATCGCGGTACAAAATAGACCATGAATATGTATTTTTTTTTGTTTTGTTTTTAATGCCAAAGTTGTCTGCATTAATGAGAGCCTTTCGTTGGTTGTGTGGGTATGCTTCGAGGAGTTTTTGCACGGTATTGGAAGAAGAAGAAAATATATTGGCTGAGGATTTAGGCACGGAGCTGGATTCGAACCCATGGCCTTGTACATGTAAATTAACGATACCTCGGTTCCTCCTGTGGGATGCGACGAGACGAGATGATATTGACGCGCTGTGACTTAGCCTAGGTGGCAGATGGCAGCAAAGACATGCATGCTTAGAGACAACACTCTCGCGCGCTGCTCCTCCGTACGCTCCAGTTCCCGAAGACAATCATGAGACACTACCGCGCACGACCGCACAGGTCCCCGAAGTCCCAGTTAGCAAACAAGGCATTCCAAGTATTATGGGCCGGACCGCTGTCTTCTTACTCAAGTGTAAACAGTTTAGCCGGCTAATTGCTCACTCCTACTCTTTGCTTACCTCCAAGATACCAACTCATCATCCACTCTTTTGAACAAGACTTTAAACACGCTCATCCTCGTGTATAAAATTTTGTATAATGATTTTTGAAAAGGCTGCACATCAAACTCTAGAAAGAGAGAGAGAGAAAAAAAAAAAAAACCCAACCCAAGTCATATAGCGTACTAACTTGGAAAAAAAAATCGACAACTCCAAACAGCGTTGCTTTCTGTTGCTCACTAAATATACATTCTGTGAATTTGCGTATTGTTTTCTCTCTCGGTCTCTCTCACTCTCTCCCTCTAATTATCACCGTCTCTGTATAACAGAATTAAAAATTTTTTGCCTGGTTTTGCTAATGTCATGAATATTTTATGATTGATTTCCATGCATATTTACTGCAGTCTGACATGCCTGTGGCAAGCATCGTTAAAATTAGTAGATTAGTGTCTCGGATATTGCTTTCCCACTCGAAGTGATTCTAATACTGCGCTCGAATGAGGCCCGGAAGGAAAAATATGGCCCGACTTCCTTTTGATGTCATTTGAATAAGTAAGATCGGAGGATTCTTTTTCTTATACTCCAAATTTGAGATCTTGAGAGATAGATATGTATACATCGGCCCTTGCCAGCCAAAATATCAATTACGAGTCAAAGCTGTTTCATAATTATCAGCTGTAGAGCGAATGAATTTACATGCAAAGCGGGTTGGATTTAAAATACGATCCTAATCTAACTGAGCTTAGCACTACGGGTTCCTGTTGTTGTGAATTTCTCTTTTCTGAAAATTTACTTCTCCGTGATGGATTCTGGTTTGTTTGTTTTTTGTTTTTTTTTATAGGGAAAAGTCGTAATCTTTCACCCTATGATTTATACGAAAGAAATAAGTAAATAGATAAACGTTACTTGGGTCGTGTTTCTCTTGCCTTTAGCATAATATGAGGCAAGGAAAAACTCACAAAATGCTTATGAAGGAGATAATTGCAAAATGACGTTATTAAAATTCTAAACGAAAGCACCGCTCGAAGACATAATTTCATAAGGTAAAGATTGTTCGTGCTAAAAATCAATGAATTTTTAATTTGCTGATGCATTTTCATCCCTCGGTGTTTTCTTTTTCTTTTCTCTTTCTTTCCAATTAAGGTATTCACTCGTGTTCGCCTAAAAGAATACTTCGGCATAGGTGGACAGCTCACAGATTGTAATTTGATTTTAAAGGAGCATTTGGACCATGGAAGGTCAATTCCTTTTGAATGCAAGCTGTGTATTTAACCAGCTTTAGAAAAGTCCTTTGACCTTGTAGAGGCTAGACGATCACATGACACTTGGTCCTATGGACATAGCAAACGTGTTGATTCTCAGTCACGTGATGATTATTTCGTGTTCGGCATTGATCTGCTTTAGGCCCTAATTGGTGGCTCTTTGTGCGCCAAAATACCAAATATTGGATTAAACTCTAATTTCTATCTAAATCTCAACGGACGATGTATTTTATCTCTCACCCCCACCCCCTCTCATACATAATTTTATATATATATAAAACTTACACATTTTTGGTAATGAATCATTTCGGATGGGGACTTACAAAGTTTATAATTTGCAATCTGTTCAAGTTTTGAATGGATTCTTTTTATAATTTTATTAGCTAACTATATTCTGATCATATTTTCAATTTTGAATAGAATGTATTCAGAATTTGAGCAGATTTTAAGTAGATAATTATCTCGTATGGCCCCGTTTTAAACGATTGCTGCTCAAATTGATGAGTTTTTTGAAACGGTGGGTTCTTTAACATGATAAGGATGATAATCAGTCTAATCTTTCTTAGTTTGATTTTCCACAGATATTGCAACTTCCCTTCTCAAGAATGATCTTCGAATGGCAAAAGTTACCATCTTGTCGTCCAAACCTGTACGGTGTTCATCGAGATAGCTGGAAACTAGTAAACCCACACACTGCGCGAGCTGTATGGATATCGATTACCACAAAAGGGTCTCATGGTTTCTCCACCGTATACAACACGCCCTGGAGGCTTCGAGCGGGAGGAAGCGAAACACCGGCCCGCTGGGCTAGGCGTCCAATCGAACCAGAGAGCCGCTCTCTGATGGGACGATTAGATTATGAAATACGAGATGGTCTCAAATGCGCCAGAAAGCAAGGAGCAGTAAGACACCGTGTGAAATCTCGTCAATGGCTGCAACGAGGGTGGAATTTCGCCGTACACCATATCTTCAGTAGACGCTGTTAGTCGATGAGGCAAATTTTCAGGTGTCGAGAGCAGCGGTGGACACTTAGTTCGATTTGGAATACGCGTAACAGTAGACACTAACATTTTGTCTAATTTCATGAATTCATGTTTCTCCTACGTGTATTCGTTTCCAATGCGCACTGATGTAGTCTCTTCTATGTACACACGCTTGTTTTGTTCCCTATACTTCTCTGTTTACCAATCTGTATTGTTAGGTATACATAGTTGATTTAATTCCAATTCGTCTTCAGGTGTGCTTTTGTTGTTGAAAAGGTATAGAGTTTTTGATGTGAAAAGAACATCAAAGACAGCAACATCATTGACAAGACTTTGAATGATTTTCATAAAGTAATGGAATAAGAAAAAGCAGTTACGCTGGAATAAATTTGCTGTCTGCCTTTTTCCCCAAGTGTCTCTTTCACAAACATTTGATAAACTTTAACTTACCTATAAGTTTAACTTAAGGTAAAGGCATTAATCCCATTCCAGCGCCGCAACCACTTACACGCTGTAACACAGTGATTGCTGAAGCATGTGGTTAACGGTGGTGTGACGATTTTGCAACTTCCAATGATAACGGAGAGTGATCGAGACATTTGAAAGATATAGTTTGTTGATAGTTTCTTTCTTAAAATCTTCAGAGAAGGTGTTTAATCCACAGTGTCCCTCGTGATTCTCTTACAGTTCGTTATTCCGAAGGTTCGTTTATCCGAAAATGAAATAAGGCTTGTTATTTCGAAGGTTCGGTAATCCGAAAACGAAAAGAACGTTCGTAATTCCAAAGGTTTGTTAGTACCCACAGCCATGATAAAAAAAAAAAGTCATGGGCATACATACTTTCCCATTGTGTATTAGTATGTGCGAGTATGTAACCACTATGCCCATGATTTTTTATTTTTTTATCATGGCTTCTACTAAACACTGTTTAATTCGCGGCTCATTTAGGCCTACGTCGATGTAGGGCAATTTGTCAATCAGTTGCAATCAAAACAACTCGACGAAAGAATTTCATGAATTTGAATACATCACCATTCTTAGTAAGAATAAATTTGTAATCATCATCAATGTTTCTATACAGTAACTTCAATATTAGTGTAATCATAATTATCATTAGATAATGCAATAGATTTTGAAAAAATGGGGAAAAAATAAAAACGCCATGGACTAAAGTGAGTTCACATCAGCAGTAGATGATCTAAGTTGACGCAACGCATCAGTAACGTAAGGGCCATGTCAAATGTGCTGTTGGAAAGTGAATAACCATCGATTTTAATCGTCAATATCAAGATTTACACATTTACCACGTTTATTTGTCTTGTGGATTGAAAACTCTCCCGTTCCAAATTTAGATTGACGCAAAGCATTCAAAAAAAGACGCGAAGCGTCCGTAACGCTCACCTCCACGTAACAAACAAAGACGCTCAGTGAACAGTCCTTGATAATATCCCTTTAATTGGCCATCCAACTTACGGCTGTCATCTAGTATAGTCTATACCATGTTTGTACAGATTTTTTTTTTTTTTTAAGACAAAAATGCTGAGATTTCTTGTCCGCAGTCCTGGTCAATGCAAAGTATCGGTAAAATAACGCGACGCATGCGCGTAGTGCGCCTGTCACGTCAAGCATTGGAATGCAAGATAAATTCTCCTTGATACACAACGCATATAGATCCGCCGATGGATGTCACAACGATCACTCCTACCACGTTAGTGTGTGTGTGTGTGTGTGTGTGTGCGTGTGTGTGTGTGCTTTCTGAACTCATCGCCTATCTGAACATAATGGATCTTGCATTAAAGTGTACGAGTATTTCTGCTCTCGCATGTAGGGAGTGTGTTACTGTAAGATTATGAATTGAGTTTCAGAATATTCGTGAAGGGAAGCCTTTTCCTAGTTGTCGGCATTTTTTCTTCTCTTCTGACATTCTGGTAAAATTTACTTAATGGTGAAAATAATTCTACTATAGAGTAGAACGCTGAGGTAAAGTTCACAGAACCGCATATTAAATGATTCACACAAATCTCTTATTTTTAAGTCTATTATAGTTTATGCTCATGTGAAAGAATTCGTTTCAAGTCAATTCAGTTCAAATGAATTCATTTCAAGTCAATTCAGTTCAAATGAATTCATTTCAAGTCAGTTCAGTTCAAATGAATTCATTCAAATACACTGATTACAAGAAGTCAATGTGATACAAAATTTGAGATTTTGTCTTTATTTCTATCCGGTACATATCCTTTCACTTTGTCAGCTATCTCTTTCTTTTATTTTTCACAACCTGTACAGATAAAAGAAAACGTCCAAAAAGCGTAAATACGCTAATATCTCTGTGGAAACGGCTACGAATTCTTTCATTTCACACGGGTATTTTTATTCCTGGAAATTGACATCGATTAAATTTATGGTAGATTCTCTATAAAACAAAAAAATATAAGGAATTTCTTCTCAATTGATGATGATCATCGTTCTCGGGTCGATCTCTAAATGACCACAATATCGCACAGATTTGATGCCTTTATTGCCTTTTTTCATCGCGAAATGGCATTTTCTGTCGAGCTATCTAGGCTAATCATGCGTCTGTGTCAGTCTTTACCGCTCTCGTTTTCAGAGAGAAAAAAAGAAATCCGTCGCGCGCGTGCGCGTGTGATCTCCGGGATAAATTGGAATGCAATGTTTCAGTCAATTTCAATTTGCATGAAATGACGCACATTGATCTAGATTCTCGAAATGACACCTTTCATACCATAGCCATTTATCACTGCTTCTTTTCCTTTTTTGAAGCGCGGTTCGTAATTGCCAGTTGGAGAACGTTCCTTAGCATCGTTTTTCACCCGAAAAGTTCATGATCGATCCACTGCGCCGTTTCCCGGGTCCTGTAGTTACGCCTCAACGAAGGGAGAGGGAAAGAGGGTTGGGGTGGGGTGAAGGATGGTGGACGACTGCCATTTTATGAGGGTATAACCCCATTCACAACCTATCCATTGTGATAGTACCATTAGCAGTATCATGGCTATACCCCATGCATAATGCCATGTCAATGTTCACACATGTCTATGTTTATTTTGTTTGTATGTTATATGTCTTGATTCGTTCGATCTTTCACTTAAAAATAACAAACATACACACACACACACACAATACAAATCACATGCAACATTGAGCAATACTAAGTTAATTAAATACGTTGTATCACCTACACAAGGAACTGGCTGAGAAGTTTATGTGGAAACCTATTTCTTTATTTTGTTCATCTTGTTTGGACAATGATCGCGTAGGTGACGAAAGGCTTATAATCTTCTTTTTTATTTTGGTAGCATTTTTGATTAATTTTGTATTTGTGAACCTTTCAAAAAGTAAAAAAAAAATTTACAATTATTTGTCCCTGATCACTGAATATCAATTCTTAAAATTAAAAAGCTCCCTCGTGTTTGAGGGACAGGTCTGCCAGCACCTTCCCCCTTTCGTTCCATCTCCATAGTATTATCAAAAACTTGGTCATTGTTGATACGCAATGAAAGACGTCCATGCCGAACAAAAGGTGACATATCGCTCTACCACGACTTCTCTGTCACATTTTCATTAAATATCTTTTTTTTTCCTGCTCAAACATATTCCAAATATTCCATCAAAAGTAAATGTGCACTAGATTGCCGAATTAAAATTCTAAAAATGCAAAAGCTCCCGCGTGTGTGTGTGGGGGGGGGGGGGCACCTTGCTCCCCCGGGAAGGAAAAAAAAAGTTCCTACTTAACGGTCATGAATGTATACATTAGTCTTCGGGCGTTTTTTTCTGAGCAAGGGTATGCAATATTACTTTTACCCCCCCCCCCCACACACACACTCGTTAGATAAGATCGCCGCCAATGATCATAGCACAAGTGTACACACAAACTCTCTCACGCACACACACACCAACACACACACGCACACACACAGAAAAAACAAGGACTATCAAACGCAGTCAAATAATCCTTGCAACCATTAGTGTATTTGTGCGCGTTAACTCGACCACGTGTTATGAGTGACTATTTTTTAATGTATTTTTTTTCTTTCCACATCATTCTTGGTCAAAGGAACATAATTATTGTGACGCATTGACCATTTCAAACTATTTGGTAAAGACGAGTAAAAACAATCGCATGGGACATGCGCCCTCTATAGGTATAGGAGAAACAAGAGAGGCGTGAGCGTTGTACATCAAGAGTGAAGACGAAGAACCGATGAAATATCAGCTGGTATAATTCTCTCTCATCTCCATCATCTGGGGAGATTGACCAGGGGGAGCGCGCGTCTTGTAATCGAATAATGTGTTACCGATATCGTCCATCGATCGTCGTCTGCCTTTCACCAGTGTAACCTATTGGCTCCGGTGTCAGGTGGGTCAAAGGTACAGGTCACTTGACAACCCGACACGGAGATGGAATGAGAAGGTCTGTTAGGTAGACAGCCTAGATGGATATATAGATTGAAAGATATAGGTAAATAGATTGATTAATTAAGTGAACAAGCTAATATTGATTGATGGCTGGACTTAGATGGATAGATAGTTAAACAGGCAGATGGATGGATGAATAAATGTGTAGATAGATAGATAGAGAACTATAGATTACATAGATATAGATCGAAAGATAGATGAATATACAATATATAATATATAATATATAATATATAAATAGTTCAATAGATAGATAGTACTGACAGATAGAGAGATAGATAGATGGATCAAGAGCTTGATAGATGAATAGAACACTAGATAGATAGACATATAGATAGATAGATGTAGATATAGATATAGATAAATGGATCAATGTTATAGCTTAATAGATATAGATAGATAGATAGATAGATAGATAGATAGATTGATTGATAGAGAAATAGATAGATAGATAGATATAGAAATAGATAGATATATAGATAAATGGATCAATAGCTTTATATATATATATATATATATATATATATATATATATATATATATATATATAGATGGATGGATAAACATATAGACTGATAGATAGGGAGATGAAGGGGTATGCACACACTCCCATATTCACTGTACACGTGTTTGTACATTCACATGGATATTATTATCATTATGTTCATTTGTGATGTATCGGTATTAAAAGTGAGAGATGCCTTTATTAGAAAGACGTGTGACTTTATCTCATATCATCTCATACTCATTTCTACATTTCTAATTTATTCGATTTCCTAGCTCACTCATGTTTCACAAACTAACCACATGCAAGTTTGGAATTTGTAAATCAACTAAAGTACCAGAAAAGCGATACATCAAAAGAGATGTATAGTTATCTAGATATCAAATTTTGGGATGAATTGATAAATAGCATGGATGCATAGTATGCAAAACGCACACATTTATGCACGTCAACATATTTACATCAAACCAAATTGGAACTAAGCCCTTTCTTCAGAAATAAGAGAGAGAGGGAGAGGAAAATCAACATGAAGAGTGTTGATTCCAAAGCATTCATGAAATATCATAAATGACAAATATGCATATAAGCAAAGAAAAAGAAACGAGATCAGACAAGACAAGTTCAAAAATTTTGATAATTCTGTTCACGATGGGCCGACCCGCAGGACCAGAAAATTTAGCACTTTTTATTACATGAATGCTGGAGCCTTGTGTAGTATCACTTTAAACAAGCGCCCACTATCGGGCGACTATTTCGTCTCCAGCGGACAGTACGCGCACCCCTCCAAAAACTGGAACAAGTTGTGGCTACGCTTACCACCGGCGCGTGTTTTCACCGGCTCCAGGGGAAACGAGCTTTTAAGAAGAAGTCGTGACCAACGAATTCAAGCATCGATTTTGTCTTCTTTTGCCGCCCTGTGAGCAGACGACACTGATGAGGAATCGAATCAGGGAGGAGGGAAGGCAGCTTCCGAACGATGTTTCCAGTGGAGCGGAGGGTGTTGATACCAGCGACCAATATTCGGGAGAGTCACGCTGTGTCCCTAGTTAGTGTAGAAACAGACGTGACGCGGGACTTGCACAAACTGTACAGAAACGAAATAGCAAGTTCATTCGGTTTAGTTTTATCATCCTTTTTTTTTTAATATTTGAAATGTATTATGTTCACATAATCTTGATCTGTTTATGATTGTAAAGAATTTTTGTTGAAACTGGAACTGGAAATGAAATGAAATAAAATAAAATGAAATAAAATCAATTTGAATCAATTGAAATGAAGTATTTTCCACATCTCAACATACCCTCTCATGTCAGACTGCTTCTTATTTTCTTTCTTATATTTGGCGCAATATTATCAAAGAATTTCTTTGTGATACATTCTTAATTGTGAACGAAAACAGAAACATCGATACACTCACCACAAACCATGCGAAAGACATACAAACACAATATAGTCTTCCTGAATACGTCATCTCAGCAACTTCTGTAAAGTGTTGCAAGAAAAGGTCAAATGAATATTGGTCAAAAATCCACGATCTTGTCTGTGAGTCAGTGAAGGCTGAATGGCTCCTACTCATATTTTTTGTCCTTTCGTGCTTATCAACTTGATGAGTTACAGAAAAATGTATAAACATTAAATAGATCATAAGCTTTGATCGATGAACAAGCATCGTCCTATAGGATATGTTGGACTAAAGTAGTACTAAAGTATCCTATAGTAGGATTAAAGAAAAGTGAAGTAAAGTAAAGTAAAGTAAAGTAAAGTAAAGTAAACAATGTGAACAAAATCTTCAACAAGTAGTGTTATATCTCTTCACATAAGGATTATGAGCGCGCTCCATACGAAACAAATATGAGCGCGCACATGTAGCCAAGAGCAATCACCAGGGCCTTATAAAAAGTGATAATTCGAAACATGATTCAGCCGCGTACTGGCTCTTAAAAAATAAACACACACACACACACACACAAAACCCAACTTCGTTATAGTGCACCTCGAACTATATCAAACCTTTAATCATCAGAGCTTCCACTGTTTGCCCACAGATCACGAAGGTTTGACTTTATTTCCGTGGAATTCGATAAGTGAATAGGTTGCCTGCATGGAAGTGTACACACCTGTGGATGCAATTAGCAACGATTTGTATGTGAATCTCAGCCAAATGAACGTTCGATCACGGGAGAAGTGGGGCGTGTTCTACATGTTTGCTGGCAAATTTTCAAAACTATGTCACCGGAATAACATGATGCTGTGACGATATGAATACAATCACATTGCTATAGCAACTGTTCCATGGGCAACCTGAATACCAGACGTCTGAAATGTAACATGAACAAAAGAAAAAGAGAAATAGATAGATAGATAGATAGATAGATAGATAGATAGATAGATAGAAAGATAGATAGATAGATAGATAGATAGATAGATAGATAGATAGATAGATAATAGATAGATAAGATAGATAGATTAGATACATACATACATACATACATACATACATACATGCGCACATACACATGTACATATACATACAGAGGGGGGGGGGGGGCAAGGCAGTAGGATGAAGGGGAGGGGGAAAGTGATTGTTATTAAGACCTACGGGGAGCGAGAGAAGCCATGGGTGCGAGTTGGGAGAAACTTGAGGGGGAGGGGGGCAGGAGGAAGGGGTAAGGGAAAGGAACATTCAGAATTTTGGATATTCATTGGGATATTGATTGATGATGACGCATCTATTTAAAGGAACTATAAAGTAAATGAGTGTTATTTTGTATTGATTCACTACAGCTTGATCTTTGTGGCCAAATATATTCTATGATAATTTTATGCTATTTTTCTTTAAAAATTACTTGGATATGCCCACAAAAATAACTTCTAAGCCATGGAAGATGGAAACATGGGAACATACTCAGTCTATAGGGAAAATTGCTTTTCCTAATGCCTTATGTTACAATTATGTCATATTAATACTGTAGCACGATTGACAGATGATGTCACTGGCAGAGTCTTGGTTTGGAGGATTTCTTCTTTTTTCTTTTAGGGCGAATCTAAGTAATCCAAAGATAATTAGTAGAAAATGGCGCGTATTTAGATAGGCACGTATTTAGATATTCATTTGGCCACATTAGTGATGCCGAGGGTATGAATCACACAAGTCAACATACATTTGCATTGCATAGTTCATTTTACACTTTACACTGTTCCATCAATGATTGCAAAGTACCATTTACACTGAATTGTCATCGACACATTCCAAAGAATAAAGGTAATAAAAAAACTGCAAGTAAATTAAAGATATGAATTGCAAAAAAAAAAAGAGAAAAAAAGAGACATTTCAGTTGATTGTCGTCATGATACGCAAACAATAGCATAAGCATGTATATACCAGGTAGTCTCAAAATGCACCAGTTCCCGATCGTGGAGTGATGGTATTAGCGCCTCGTATCGATAACCAGGAATCGACAGTAATCGATATCACTCGTTTGAGAATTTTCCGTCACCAGCCCGACCTTGGGGCGGGTGTCAAAATCTTTCTCGCTTTGGGAGTGTTTGAACGGCTTGATGTTGTCATGCACAATCGAATATCAACGCTATTGATCTGGAATAAAGCCTTATATTGAATATTAAGGTATTATTATTATTATAACTCACACGACAGCAACAAATTTCACGCAACGTGATTATTGGTTTGCTATTACAAATGTAGTAAAAAAAAATGGAATCAATATTTTCGAATGAATTGCTACAGAGTATTAGACCAAGATTATACGCGATATCAGTAGCTCAGTGAAGACTACAATAACAATGGACAATATTCAAAGGAAACGGGCACTGTAGAAAACATTCAACCAAAAAACTTCATCTAACTAAAACAAAAATTTATAAAAAGAATGAATGTTTGTTTCTGTTCTGTGAGACGTAAACAAAATATGTCATGATTCGTCTTTATGAATTTGATTTCATTAAAAGTGATGAACATCATTTTCTTGCTTCTCCGGTATCACTCCGGACTCAAATCATATCCATGGGAATTAAGAAATCAAAAATTATAGCCCAAAAAAATACAACACTGAACTCGACGACTTACACATATCAACATGAAAATGTAATAACACCAAATAATTCACAACATAAGAAAGAGGGAGAAAAAAGTGGAGACCAAAATAGAGGGAAGGTGAAGAAGATGAGATTGAGAAGGAGACAGAGAAGAGAGATGGTACAATGACAGAGAGAGAGAGAGAGAGAAGGGGGGGGGGGGAGAGATTGAGGATGCTGAATATGGAGGATGATGAAAAGATCAGCATCCACCATCCAAAGTTCGCCCAGTGCATCGCGCCAGAAATGTGCTACATTCCACTGACTCCGATGCAAGCGGGTACAATAGAGACCCTCCGTCCAATCAATAGCAATGGAATCTTTTGCCGCTCGGATCGATGCGAATACTCCACTCGCCGCCCGCGTAATTTCGTTATATCCATTCAGGAGGATGCCAGGACGAGAGCGGGAAATTCAATTAACACATGGTGTAACCGAAAATATATGTGGCACATAAATTCTTTGACTGTCTATAAGAGCACCGTGATTCAGCAACTGTGCATGTATACAGGTATTGAAAAAAAAAGGGACAAAAAAGTTGCAATGGTTAGCAATCGTCGTAGCGCAATTTGATGTCGAGGAATTTTTGATTTCCCAGCGCTAAGTCCGAACAATGCTCCTTTCGCCGGAGAATTGCATCACGACCGCAGTAATTGCAATTCAGAAATAAACAGAAACTACCTTGGATTTTTTTCCTACATCTCGACAAGCAAGCACACTTTCAAAGTGCAAAAATTTCTCGTTTCACCATTCCTCATTTTCTATTATATCACTAGAGAGTATTTTGTGTGCTTCGCTGATCATTTTCTTTTTCGCATGATATATAAAGATGTAAATTCACGTAGCTATGTGCTCCGGGAAAGAAGAAATATCGCTTTTTTTATGCATGTGACATTCATTTTTAGATGATGGAAAGTAATTTATGAATTGAAAATCAATTCTAATAAAATGCTTCAACAGGATTACTTATCATTAGGCTTCCAGCATTAATCGACTGATTTGGAATAAAAAATGATACAGTCATGTTGTTCATCCTTTGACTTAAACGACATTTTAGTCATATCTTTTCTTCATGGAAAAGTAATGAACTACTCTAATATAAGAACAAGAAATTAAGATATGGTAATAAAATATGCATTTCTGAACGCGTTTGACTTGATGTTTTACTTTAATAATCAGAGAGTTGCTTTGAATATTGTGTTTATCTCCTTAGCCTGGATGGTCGTCAATATGGAGAATTAACCCTTCACTATGTTATACTATTACTACTACTACTACTACTACCACTAATACTACTACTACTACTACTACTATACTACTACTACTTCTACTGCTATACTACTACTACTACTACTACTACTACTACTACTACTACTACTACTACTACTACTATACTACTACTACTTCTACTGCTATACTACTACTACTACTACTACTATACTACTACTACTTCTACTGCTATACTACTACTACTACTACTGCTATACTTCTACTACTACTACTGCTATACTACTACTACTACTACTACTACTACTACTACTACTACTACTACTATACTACTACTACTTCTACTGCTATACTACTACTACTACTACTACTACTACTATACTACTACTACTTCTACTGCTATACTACTACTACTACTACTACTACTACTATACTACTACTACTTCTACTGCTATACTACTACTACTACTACTACTACTACTACTACTACTACTACTACTACTACTACTACTATACTACTACTACTTCTACTGCTATACTACTACTACTACTACTACTACTACTACTACTACTACTACTATACTACTACTACTTCTACTGCTATACTACTACTACTACTACTACTACTACTACTACTACTACTACTACTACTACTATACTACTACTACTTTTACTGCTATATTACTACTACTACTACTACTATTGCTACTACTAGTAGTAGTAGTCTTCTACTCTCTAAGCTACTGTCTTCATTAGCTGATATCGTGTTGTCTTCATTCAATACTCTATAAAACAAGTCCTGTTTAATGTTATTATACATGTGTACATAACATAAGGTTAAAAAATGCTCTAGCTGTACATAATAATCTTGGATGAATATGTTGTTTGCATATTCTTTATGCTTACTGTTCCCCGTCTCATAAGCTCCGCTTTTCACTTAATCACTCTTATCCATCGCCATAAACAGTACATTATTCGTCTCATGCGTTTCATTTGTAAATATGGTGTATCATACTTTATGACATGTGTACTTTTTACAAATTGATAAAAACAATACAAATTTGCAAATGTATTATGTGTACTATGTATAACTTTTTTTTGGATGGAAATTAAGTAATTGAATTGAAAGATTAGCAGTGACTACGAATTTTAGTTCATCATAAATTGGAGAAAAACTAGATTGAAGTGCTTAAGATCCAATAAATCTTTAAAAAAAGTTCAGAAACAATTTAGAAAATACAAATATATATATATATATATATATATATATATATATATATATATATATATATATATATTCTCTCATACATATATATATATATCAACATTTAAAACATGCTACCTCTATCATTATTTCGATAGATTAGACATTTCGTCGAAATCAAACGTTTAATCGTTCCCTCAAACTGACGAACTATAGCATAATTTTTGTGATCATCCGTATTTTCGTGCAAGTATCATCTCAAGGCAAAAGTTCACAAACCTTGCTTACAATGTTGTGCAAATTGTGTTTGTATTGCCAGATGAATTTTCCTAAATCTGAACGAGAATGTGTCGATAGCTAAAGAGGCTGTAAAATTGCCTTGGCTACTCTGCTTGATACAGAAGAAAATGTCTTAAAGTCGTCAAGTAATAGGTGATAAAAATCAAGCAATTAAGTAAACTTCCTTGGTATATACTCGTTGAAAATGATTTTGTGTAAATTTACATTTAGATGAACGATATTTCAGATTCTAATACAGATTTTGCAGAGTTAAAATATGTGATAGAGATGTCTACTTAGAGTACACCCGAGTACAAAGACTGCATAACCGTAATGTCACAATAATGAGCACAGCAGGTGCGAGCAGATAGACATTTCAGCTCGCCATGTTTATGCATTTTTTTTTAATCAATAAAAAATGGCTTCATAAGTAGATGCCATTAAGATGTCATTGACATGACGATCATTGTGAATCTTGTTATGTGACACTGCGTGTGTTGCGTGTTGGTGCTCAAGAAACAATCAACGAGGTGAATCAGTACTTTCTGTCTGATTTTCCAATTGAGTTATGGTGCAGAGTTTACTACAGCACTAAAATAGAGCTTCTCCTTAGAGATAAACAAAAGTCACATCAATAATCAAAGGAAAATTCCATCCTGATAATAATATGAGGCTTTTAAAAACAGAAAAATCAGTAAATAGATCAGTGAAAATTTGGGGGAAATGGGAAATAAAAAAAGTTATAAAGAAAAATAAAAATCTTCGAGTACGACATATTTACAACTTTGTGTGAGCCAGGTATTGAGCAGCTCTCCAATTGTTTTATACACAAATTTCAATGATCTTTAGTTTCATTCAACATGATGACCACAAACTGAACTTAGAGGAGGACACAATCATAAAAAAAACCTAACTTATTACTGTGATAAATCTACCAGGAACAGGGCTTCTCAGAAAATTTGTTCTTGGAATCTTGGCTTTTAGAAATCCCATGGCCATTTGAAGATTATTTCATTGGAACTTTACTTCACTAAGGAGTAAAATCATAGCACTTAAACTTGCCATACGTGTTTGTCTTTTCTAAAAAAGAAATAATTATTCATTTTTCTGTGAGTGAAAATATCTTTTAAATGGGCAAGCATTTATAGAATAACTTCCAATCTAATCATCTCTCACCCTACAGCAATTTGCAAAGACATGACGTATTTTTACTATACATTTTGACGTCACAATAACCGTGAGAGCGAGCTAGCTTTCTTACGAGTGTCGTAAATACGACTGATGATTTTTGTTGCACAGTTATCGTGAAAACCTGCGATTGCGAATTTCTTATATACGATGACTTGTCTTTCTCATAACGCCTTACGGTACGGTGAAGTTTTATGGTTGAGGAAGGATTCATTCACATCCTATCATGATCTCATTTGCCATTAAAGTCTGCGTAATCGAATATGCATACATCTGACACTTCATAATCACGGACATGGTAAATCATATGATACACTTACAGAAGAAATGAGGGAGTCTAATATTTAAATATGGTTTGTGTATTTGTGACATTCACCTTTTCTTATGTGGTGATGGGTTTCCTCTAAATGTGATTTCATGAGCTTGTTTTGTCCAAGAAGAACCCATCTCGCACCATTTGCACAAGACGACGAGCGAAGTCGCGTAACAACGCCCGACGCCGTGATTTCATTATATATTTTTTATCTTTTTATTTATTTTTCAATCGTAGCTCGTATTCCTCTTTCCGTTGGTGGTAATCAAATCTTCCAGCCAGATAGAAGTCCACTCTATCATGTGAGACCTTATATCAAATTACGAATCCTTTTTTTTTCTTTTGCATTTGTCTGAAGAGTGGCAAGAGCTTTTGAAACAACATCACGTGTCATACGTCCTTCTCCAGAATCGTTCAGTGATTACCTAACGAAAGAAATATATCGCACACAACAGAAAACGCATAGGCCTAATACAATCGCTCCCTCCTCAGTATGACCTATTCTTCATATTCATCGGCATTGAAATCGGATAAATAAGAGCGCGAAGGAAAAAAAAAAGAGAAGAGCAAGACAGAGCGAAGATGAGGGGAGAAGAAGAGAAAGGAAAGATAACGTGAACACCGTAAATTGAAGAAGTAGGGAAAACAGGAAGATGTACAAATTAATGCAGATTCTTTTCATGAGGCTTTATTTCTCTCTTTTTCCTTGCGATATAATTCAACTACAAATAGTTATAAGGTATACAAAGAAAGTAGAAGATACTAGAATCACTGATGGAATTACAATTTGTCAAAAGATCAGTGACCAAGGTCAACCATCTCCCTGTAAGATGGGATAATTTCATAGGAAAGTAACAATATTGCAAATTGTAATCATTATTATATAGGTATAAGGAGAAGGAGAAATCAATACAGGCTGGCGACCGCGTTTCAAGTAAAGCTTGACGTGAATGGGGCACCAACAAATATACAAAAAGAAAAGATGAAAAACAACAGAAAAGACAGGGTAATTAAAAGAAGACAAAGAAACAGTAGACTTGAAAGAAAGCTATCGCTGATGTAAGCATAATAGGAAGGAAAACACAAGGAGTAAACTGGTGGCCCGATCAACCAGGGATCCGATGCCTATTTCACGTGGAGCAAGTTTGAGTATACTGTTGCTTCTCCGGCAACAACTTCACAATCTTCATAGACGATTGGTTGTTTTGCTGTCTCTATGGTAACATCGGGCATTTCTGTTGCAACTCATGTAAAATGCTTTACTGACGAAGAGCCACCATGAAGATGAGATATGAATTAAACTTCTCTAAACCTTTTGCATTACATTTAGCGGCCGTGTGTACACTTCCATAGCGACGACAAGTTTGAAAGGTACAGTGCATACATAAGATGTATTTCACTTATAACGGGCATTGAATTGCATAAATCAAGTTGTCATGCTCTTAGCGAGATTTTCCAGATTCAAAACTTTAATGTTCGGTCACAGCTCTTATTCTTGATTGAATATCAAACCAGATGTATATCGGAGACGATTAAAGGTTGTAGGACGGAATTTCATACTTTTGATAATTTCATTTATTGTGTTAAATTTTCCTCCCTATGGATGCTCTTACAAAGCCACGGTCTAAGTAAACAGTCACTGGTTGGTGCCTAGTACAACGTCAAAATGAAATTAAACATGAGATCAAACTTGCCATGTCAATCCAACAGCATATACATACCTGATACGACGCTGAACTCATTGGGGATTATAAAAAGAAGAAGAAAAAAAGAAGAAGAAAAAACCCGCATACTTCTAATGATCGAACGAAGGCTGTCTTTTTCAAACATTTTTTTTTCTGCTCCATTAAGTAAAGAATATTGATCAGTGTATAGTATATTTCACTGATAATTGATTGAGCATATGATATTGTGTATAACATGTAACTTATGAATTACATTGTCACACATAATACTATATGCATATTCATATATACCATAATTTTTAGTATAGAAACGTATACAGAGGACATTGTGTACAACCAATGAGGTTCAAGAGAATGGAGTCACAACTGTCTCATTTCCTTTGCTAGATGTTCGATGCCGCCACTCAAAAATATTTGAAGCATGTGCCAAACAGGATCTGCCACGCAGATAGGAAGACAACAGACTCGTGTCTCATTGCATAATCACCAGCCACTTTTTAAGAAGATGCGGTTCTTTGTGATGGTAATTACTTTTCGCTATCCAGTCGTATAAAAGGTAGGTTGTACTCACAGGAGAACGCGCGAATAGAAATTGGGCAAAAAATACTGAAATAAAGATGAAAATTACTCGACTGGGCATACCCGGGCACTAATCTGACATGTCTATCAATAGATATACTTGAAGATTATTCCATATTAGTTTCATTTGTTGAAACTAAGGGGAAAAGTGATAAAACCAGCTTTCAAGGATGGTACAGTTTTAAACATTTTCACATGATACAGCTCTGATTTACACTTTTGCACAACTTTCTGGACGGGATTGACTTTTGATTTAAATGCTCTATCATTAAGTGAAATTTCATTTCATTTAATAAATAAATAAGTGAAATATGGCCAACATTATAATAACGTTTAAAATGAATCTTCAGATTGCTCAGCAAGACGGCGGCGTCGAACATCGATCATCAAAGGCACAAGTGCACCTGTGGAATTCTTTTGTACATCAATAGAAATCTGACAACTGTTTGAGTAATTACAGCCAGTTGGAACTCCAACTCTTAAACCTCCTTGGTACAACAATGATATCTGAATAATATAAGGTGAAAACCAGGACTTCATATCTTTGATTATGCTGATTGTGAATTAGTGTTATATACCTGAATTCTGAATTACTTAACTATATTCAATCGTGATAACTGATTCGTTGATTTTTTTTTTCTAGTGTTGCAACGTAGATAAAACTTAAACTGTGTAAAGAATTAGCATCTCCTCGTGACGTAACAAAGATAACATCTTTAGTTGGACTTATTTGTTACAATTATTATAATATCCTGTAGGATTTTTTTTTTAGCTTTTACAACATGATGCGATGAATCTGATAGATGAAGGGAACCGTTTGCATTGGAATCTTGTGACGATAACAGTGGCATCCCTCCCCAACGCACACCAACCTAGCCTCGACAACCACGGACTAGCCCCCAACTAACTATTCAAAATCACTGGGTTTTATTTCTCTTATGCTTTCCTTTTTTCCCACAACATGTTATCCGTATCACAGTATAATGCCGTCTTTATTTCGCCTTATTCCGATAAAGCCCACATTATCACTATAACCTCATGGTATTAGTTCCTGTTGTCAGGATATGGGCTAACGTACACACACACACACACACACACACACACACACACACACACACACACACACTGAAAGTAAGCGTGTCAAGATTCCGAAAAGACGAATTTCCATAGCTTCTGGGAAAATAATTGAACAGTTCGCAATGCAGATCAATAACCTAATGAGTAACACGCTCGATCTTTTCTATATACTTTTACACAGTTTCATTTTCCCCACACTCGTCACTATTGGTCTTAATAAGTTAATGCACGGCATTTATTATCAGGTAATTCAGTCTCCAGGAAATAGCCAAAGAACGAGGCCCATTAGCTTAAATCCCGATGGCGCGTCAGAAGTGTTAAAAAAATGAATAGACTGCACGCTATTTTAACTTTCCTGTCAAACCTACACTGCGTGGAATTGCAGGTCTGAATTTAGCCGTATCACTGTTATAGAGAGCTAAAGAAGTGCATATTATGGGGTGCTTAGAGTTTGTGGATTTTATAATGATCAATTTCGGCAAAAAAAAAAAAACACCAGAAAATGAGCATTTTTTTGATAAGCCTCCTCTTAAACCACTTTTCAATTTATTCTCGTGAAAAAGAGAATCATTGCCGTGATGATACATGTTGTCACACATATACCTTTTGAAACTTACACCATTAAAGTCTTGTGTTGGGAAGAAAAAATACAAGATTTTAGTGGATGGTGATAATAACGGAGATTAGGTAAACCAGACGTAGTAAATGAGTTTTGTATTATCGATTCTGATATTCAAGTGCACACTTTCGACATAAGTATGAGTTATCTGGGGATATTACTTCGCAGAACACTTTGGAAGAATACGCTACTGTAATATTACACGTCAGGCGTTTTGGTCACCCTACCCCCCACCCCCCCTGCACATTTCCCCCGAGAGAACAGCGGGGGAAGTTGAAAATGGTCGCGATGGCTGTCTGAAGCTTTTCGAACCAGGGATATGTACACATGATGGTTCCGGTTGTTTGACAGTTGTAAGGAATGCCGCTGACATCCAAAGAGAAGGTTCGGAAAGGCGGCAAAAGCGCTGAAACGAATGACGCTTTTAGTCCATTAGTGCGCGGCGGGCGAAGCCGATCTCAGCGCCATTTTGTAAACACCCTACTCACACTCAAAATTAGAGATCCATTCGGCCGTTTTAGTGTTTCTAGTGACCCTTGAACAGTGACCTTGTCTGACAAGTGATTGTTGCTTTGTTTAAATTTTCGTTATTCGCAGGAGCAATGCTTACATTCTATATCCCTAACAATTATTGTTTCATTTTCAAAGTAAAGATAATAATGTATAGGAAGAGAGAAGATAGACAATTAGAGTTTGAAAAATGACGGACGCAGGAACGCCTCGCTTGCCAACTTTCAGTGTGAACTGCTCAGATTGTTTCTTGATCTCCAGATTCCTGTGAGTTCACCCTTACAATTTATTCTCACCCTCTCTATCTACCCAGCTCTCCTCTCTCTTCCTCTCTCCCTCTATCTATCTATCTATCTATCTATCTATCTATCTATCTATCTATCTATCTATCTATCTATCTACAGTGATCTGATCCTCTTATATCTATCTTAATGTCATAACATTTTTTATCGTAATTTACTTATCGAATCTCAGCTATTTTGTACTATCTCTGTATAAAAACTTTTTACCATCTACAGTGTACCTTAATGTCATAACATTGTTTTTTTTCTTCACCTATCGAATTGTTATCATCTCAGCTAATTTTTACTATCTCTGTATAAAACTTTTTACTATCTTTTCATGTCCACTCCCGCCACGGGTCTCAGCGACATTAAATCATTATAAGCATATCTCGGTTATTTTGATTTATTGTTCTACTTCGTCGGCTTTACTGGTATATCCATAATAAAAAAAGAACGTACCTATACCCATAGTCTCTGATTTTTTTTTCAATCACCTAAACGCAACAAGAGAATGTACTTTCATTTTTAGGTATCTTCAGAAAATGCTGCCCTTATCATTATCAAACCAAGTTTAACGTAAAATCTATTTCACATATTCATGATAGTTTCATAATTGGGAACTATTGTGAATGTAATAACATTTTGAAGGTCATCATGATGATTGGAAAAGAACTCCTCAGGAATATCTACTTCGTTATGTCAAGTGTGAATGATTAGCGCCCCTTCTTTTGAGCGAACAAGAATCTTTCCTGCATGAGTCTGCTCAAGACATGGTGTCAACTTTTAAGTTCCAATCGGCAGCCTGTCTGGACGTACAGTTACAGGCATTTTGAGGCCATGGTCGTGGGAAGGTTAAGGACCTCAGATAAAAGCTCAAAAATTATTTCCCTTATGTCCACATTGTGTGCAAAACAAACAGTTTTTACTACACGCCGAGACGCCATTATTACTTTTCCCATGCATCCAAAGAAATCCACACTGGGTTTTATGTTTCCACAACGAATCAATCAGTGATTCATAACATTCTTCTCAAGATTGTGACTTCGCTAAGAGTCGCATTCATAGCACTGTCATACATTTTTGAATTATCTAAGACGATTTTTTTTTCTTTCTTTGTTTTCTATATAAGTAGATAAATTGTCATCACGCTCAATCACCGTACACACAATCGAATTTTCCATAAATAGACATCTTTATTCTTATCAATGACGTTCACGTTGATGAAAATAAAATAGCAATAATACTATTGTGTGAAACCTTCACCAAGGCGTCAGTTTACATTATTTCATTTCATATCCATTTGTGCTTTGAAAATGTGTGGAAAAAGGTCTCTCACCCCCCCTTTTTTTTCGCCATGGCATATGTCTCTTGTCCATAGTACGCCCCCACAGTTTGGTGGAAATTCAATCGTGAACTTTCGAACGATCATATCCATTTCAGCTTCGCAAGTGACGAAAGATGAGATAATGGCTACATGCGCATCTACATCTTCTACCAACTACCGTCGGATATGATGACTGCTTACAATCAAGAGTACCATACTGTCGACTGTCCAGCCAGGGCCCTGCGTCCAATTCTCATCTCTCTTGGCGCTCTACCACTCGGGTGTCTTTCCGAAGAGATGCGGCCACGAGGCGGCCGTTTTCTCTTCCTAATTTCCTGCTTTATTTTGCAGCGCAGGATGAAAAAAATGGACCAACACAACAACGCGAGAAACAGAAATCTATAGAAGCGCCGTTTACGACCCGGTGAGGCGCTGCCGGCATACACGGTATGAGTGTGACGAAAAATAGATAAGAAAACACCACTGAAGCGCTGCTTTTATTCATACCTCACTCTTTCCTCCATTAAGTTCATAAAAATGGTTAAAAAAAAAAGGTAGGTTTCAAGCGGAAAGATCAGGCATTATGAGAGCTGGTGTACATTAGTTATCCATCAACGCTAACAAGCGCTATAAATGAATGGGGATGCAGTAATGATGTACGCCAAATTAGGTGCTTAAGCCACTTAGCTCTGATGCGGGCAGACAAATGAAAAGTGCTCTTGTGCCGAAAGGCCCTCATTCCCCGAGATTTTTCCGTGATTTTCTCTTCCTGGGAGCTCCACGGATGACTAACTGACTAAAACTGCAACGGGCAGTCAGAGAGCGGAAAGATAGTAAGAAAGAAAGACAGAGATATAAAAAAAGACAATTCCTCAACTGCACTTTGTATAGGTGCAAATTACTGCTATAACTTTGCCAGAAAGCCTGGATTAATTTGAAGCGTTGCATTTTCACAAGGATAGCAGGGAGTTGATGAACTGAAAACGGTTCATGCTGTGACACTAATGGATTTGTTCTTTCCCTATGCAAAATTGGAATACGAACAAGCAAAAGAACGTTTTATTAAATAAAATGTCCGACGAGCTTCAAATTATCAGTGACAAAGTGAAATCGTAAAGTTAATTCGTGACAGTTAGAAGAAAGATTTCAAATCAAGTCAAAAGGTATAATGTGCACGTCCGTTTATCACACTCACTGAAGTCCACAAAAGGCATAGTATTTGAAAATAAATAATGACAGTTTTGCCTTTTTAGCGACAAAACTTTGATGCATGGGGGAGGGATGAGAGGAATATGATATGAAATGAGTGTCAGTTTCATGGGAAGAGGATAGCGAAAAATGGATTTTCGGGGAAAATCTGAAGATTGATGATACGCGACATTAAAAAAACAATACATGTGCACAAAATTATATGATACCAATATCGTGACATACAAAGCCATGGATGTTTAGGTTTAATGGTCATGACTGCCAGATTGCATGCAATTTATTTATCAGTGTTGATTTTAACATGGGAATTTTTTCTGCTTTTTATGATCGTGCCATGGGCTTGTTGATTCAAGTTCTTACTGGAGGAGTTTTTAAACTCCTTTTGTACACCAAATGGTTTGATTGCGTGTATAATCTTGCATCATCTGTATTCGCTGTTTTAGTGTATCCTTTTCTATTAGTTTTGTCATATCGTACATTCATCCGGTTATTACTGATTTTAAACTAGGCGTTTTGCTCCTTTCAACTCTGATTGCTTGCTTGTAGTGGTTTTTATGACTATATTCATGTAAAATGATTTTATTAGTTGGATTGCACAGGACCTTGATGTAAAACAGCATTCACTTGCTGATCTTGTTATCCTGTCAAAATATGTTGAAATAAAATAAAATAAAATAAAAACATTTTAAATCGTCCCCTCCCAAAATGGTAGAAATTTGATAGCACGTGACGGAGAGAACAACTGCAGAGTAGGCCTACTTCGATGCATTTTTGTTGTTGTTGTTGTTGTTGAAATTGAGAAACTGCATTAGAACCTAATGGCAGCTGGCTTCTTCGAGGTAAATGCTTAGATAGATGGCAATAGTAATTATTGAGGTGAGTGTTTCTTTTATATAGGCATATATCATTTTACAAAACACAAAGAGGAAAGACACACATAAAGTAATTCAGCTATTAAATACGATAGGTTTCAAAACTTAGAATGATGAGAAAGACCTAAAATTTGAGTGTTCAAATATTGCTCTCCTATTATCATTTTTCCTCTGTGACTTAAAATGGCATCTCCTTGAGATGACAATTAGCTAGCAGATTGGCCGTGTAGAATCAATAAAGATGGACGTGGTCGTAATGGTGATTATCAAAAGCTTCAGTGTCATAACCAAACAGCGTTGAAACGCCTAAATTGTTTCAAGCGAACTTCATCCACTCGTCTCACAAATTTGAGCGTTTTTTGGGGGTAGAAGGGCGAATTAGTGCATTTGCTCGTTCACCCGAGCGGTAACGCGCGTCCCATATACCCATGTGTAATTATCCGATGATGCGTCCATTTCACTTGTTAGGTTGCATCTAAACTGATTTCCGAATCAGAACAAAAAATGTCTCTGCCATTGACACTTGTTGTTTTGTTGTCTGTTTTCTCTCTTTATCGTCTGCATGTCGAGTCAAGGGCTAATGAGAAAGAACAACAACAAAGACGACGCCTTCGCAGGCAAGTGATGTAGTTTGGCTGAGTCGAGGACATGATATTGTATTCTGGAAAGATTGAGTTATTGATTCATTATTATCTCAATGGACTTCTCTTCTTATACGCGCATTTAGGATAGCCCCGCCCTCATACCAATCACGAGGTCCTGGCATTTTCGTTTTAGATCAGGCGGGCTAATTCACATTAATGTGCCCAACGGATCGAACTTAATGATGCCATGATTACTGCGACTATTTTCAAGCAAAGTGCGCAAAGAGTGGGCCCGGAGTTTTGTTGTTTTGAAGGTGAAAGCGATAATATGAATTCGTGATGCGTTGAAACTGAAATCGTGGGCGGAGCCAATCAATTTATAAATACAAACGTTACATTGAATGCATGGAACTATAATCTTTGATTGATCGATTAGCGAGCCGTGAGACGCCTCTGCCCATTCATGTTGATGTTAGTGATATGATATATGAATACTCTATATTAGGGAAAGGTATACCGAGAAGGGTGGGGGTAAAAATGTCAGGAGTAGAATATCAGGGGTAGAAATGTTAGGGGTAAAAATGCCAGTGGTAGAAATGTAAGGGGTAAAAATACCAGGGGTAATGTGAGGGGTAGAATATTGCCAGGGGTAAAAGTGTCAGAGGCAATGTCAGGGATAAAAAATGTCACGGGTAAAAATGTAAACTATAAAAATGTCAGCGGTAAAATTGTCAGCCGTAAAAATGTCATAGGTATAAAGATCAGGGTAAAATGTCAGAGGCAAAAAAAAAAAAAATGTCAGGGAAAATTGTAAAGGGTAAAAATGTCAAAGGTATAAATACGCTTAACAAAAACAACATCATTGCATTCTCATTGTTCTACTTTACGAAATACAAGGGCTTACACTAAATAGTGGATGCCGCAACATTATCCGGACAGTAATCAAGTTCATTCTTTACACATTAAGTTACGACCAAAGGCAGCTGGTTATTGCCTATTAATGTCAGCTTTCCGTTATTGGGATGGGGGAAATTTTGGAAGGAACTTTCCTTCTTAAATATCTTCAGGTTTAGTGAATTTGCAATGTTGTTTTTCACTGCATCAATGTGTCATTCGTCCCATTTCAAGACAGTAGTGGTTCATAGCCGCTGCGGTAAGAACTAGCCTTTTGACAATAAGACCCTTTCGCTGTGTAGACACTGAACTCACACTTCGCTCGCCCATTAAGCATGCGGGACTTGCCCAAAGGCTATAGTAAGAACAGGCATGTGAGTTTAAAACTGAATTCATATTTCTGAGAGGATAGGTCTAAGTGAGAAGGCCTCTTTGTAGGAATGTTTTACACGATAAATGTTGAACAAAATGTTGTTTCTGCAACGATTTCACCACATTCATTTGAAAATATCAATCACAGCCCGTATGAATTGCGACATAAAAATAATGTAGGCCTATTTACAAGGCGTGTTGATTATTATAAATTTGATAGAAAGAATCACTGGGCATATTTCATTCAAACATCCTGTAGTTAAGTTGTGTAAGAGTGATCGTTTGCAGTATCATCGCACCGTTTGTGACTGGAAGCTTTGGTTGATATTTCATTGAAAGTGAAATGATTGGGAAATGGTTGCTTGCAGTCGTCCCACCGCTCAAAAATATATCTGTCCTTTCCTTTTGTCACCTTACATTTGCGCCACCTTTTCCTCCATTCAGACTTCCACCTCCTCTCTTTTCTCCTTTCTCACTTCGAACCTCCTTCCTCGCTTCTAATATCCTCAATCTCGATTCCTATGGCAACCGTAGATGTACAAATTTAAAGTTACATCCATTGTAGCTGTCGTCAAACTGGAAAAAAAAAAACCCACAACACAAAATCACATGTACACACACACACACACACACACACACACACACACACACATGATGCACACACTGTACCCACATCTCACACACACGGATAAAGCAGTGGCGATGAAAAGTCTCGTCAAGATTTTTACCTTTTTGTTTTTGTTTTATGGGTGTTTTTTTTTTTTTCGACGTCGATGCTCTTCTTTGCGCGCATTCACTTCGCGCGTATATATCTCGAGTCAGTGAAGCGTAGACGATTTCCCGCCAACTCGCTTCACTGGGAGAGCGAGGAATCGCAAGATTGGCACGGGAGAAGGTCGGCGTCTCCGCAGCCCACCATCTCGCTAATCGTATTACCCGCGACTCAAGTCCATTAGCGGGAAAACCTGCTCGTCCCTTCCCGCGCTCTCGGGGGACACCTTATTTAGAGGGGATTTGCGGAAATTACAACTCGGCCCATTTTTCCCATGAGGTTCGCCGACAACATCTCACGCTCGATCGGCCGTTTAATATTACTACATTTTCCTTGACAACTCCGAGACACACGGAGATGAAGCCTACAGATTTCCCCCCTCCTCACCCTTCACGAGTTGTTAAAGATCTTCTTTGTTTGTCTCAGATATCAGATCCTTTGCCTACTGAAGTCTACTGAGCCACAGAAAAGCGACTACCATTCCCCCTATACCAAGGCCCTTTTATAGCCTTATCTAAAAACAAAAACAGAAACAAAAATGAAAAAAAACCACACACAAAAAAAAAAAACAAACAAACAAACACAAAAATTTGACGCTGTCAACAGGAGGGGGAATGACAAAGAATGTACTAGCAAGGAAGGGAAACAAGCCGAAGATATAACATGCAGTAGGGCCTACATGATCGCCATGATGAAGCGCCCTGCAAATAGTTCTCTTATTCTCAAACAACGAACCATCCGTTACCATGCACAAAATACGAGTTATAAAATATTGCCCGGTATACAACATAAAATGTTTTTGTTGGTTTTACTGTTAACAAGCGTGAATATAAAAAAATGGAGACATTCAAAGCACTATGTTTAAATTATAGAGCTAAAAGGGAGAAATGAGGAGAGGGGTATAGTGTAGGCAGTGACGTATCTTGGGTGGTGAAAACCTAGCAACATGCTTTGTGCACTCTTGTCAAAATCAAATGAACGTTGTGTGACATTAAAGTTAACGTTTAAGGCCGTGACGTGGTGATCCTTCGACTGGCAGATTTATGTAAAAAAAAAAAGTACAATGTCTTTGATTTGTCATTGTACAAGCATGGACAGAGGAAAACATTCTACCGATGATATACAACATGGGTGAAATGATTGCTCTAACATAATTATTATACGTATTTAACCAGTGAAACATTACAATCACCTGATATCAAGTGACAACTGGTACTTTGAGATATGAAGGTAAGACGCAATACTCATATTCATATTTGACTTATTGGTATAATGAATTAGTTATAGGCCTATAGTTCTTGAAATGTGTCTCATTAGTTTAACTCGAAATTTCACTCTAATGTTTTTTTCCCCTCTCTTTCCTCCTGCTTCTCTTCCTTTTGGTCCCTATTCTGAGTAAATTTCACCTCGGCTCAATTTCTCATCGCTAGCAGAGGAGAAGACTCGAAATGCCAAAGAGGAAGAGGTTTGTAGCGCCATCTTTCGTCATCTTTAAAGGGGAAGGCTAGTAACTGATCAGTGGGAATCAGTGGAAATGCTGGAAGATGATTGTTCCAATCCTTATGGGATTCATTCAAGAGTTCATTGTATATCTATTGTTGTGTGAAAATGATTTGCTTCAGAATGGTCTCATATTCAAGTAATGTGCAGTTTAATGCTTCCAGGTTAGCGTCCCTGGTCAGTGACGGTGCATTAATCTGCACATTACTTGAATATGAGACCGTTCTGAAGCAAATCATTTTCACACAACAATAGATATACAATGAACTCTTGAATGAATCCCATAAGGATTGGAACAACCATCTCCCAGCATTTCCATTGATTCCCACTGATCAGTTACTAGCCTTCCCCTTTAAGCACAACATAAACGTGATCTTCCTGAGAATTTAGAAACTGGAAATAGATTCAAAGTTAGAAAAAGATAACAATAGAAACGGATTTTTTTTTTTTTCAGCGGCCGGGGAGAAAGAGAGGAGAGGATTATTTTTCTTTCAAAAAACTCAATTCTTTATAAGGCCCTACATAGTTTCTATAGCTCCTTTTCAAGTGATACGCCAGGACCCCATTTCATAAAAGGTTGATTTTGATAACAACTCTTTTACTGGAACGGCAATTGTCATGGCAATGACAGGAATCCATCTTCCTGGTTGGCTGCTGCTATGGGAAGTTGCCATCCCAGCAAGAGTTGCCATCCTAACATCTTTTATGAAATGGGGCCCTGGACAGTGTAGATGTCAGTATTGTGTTTTTGTAGAAAGTTGTGTGTGTCTTTTTTTCGGGAGAATTGAGATATTTGACGATCAAAACAACAACAACAGCAGCAGCAGCAGCAGCATAGCAACAACAAAGACGAAGAAGAAGAAGAAGAAGAAGAAGAAGAAGAAGAAGAAGAAGAAGAAGAAGAAGAAGAAGAAGTAGAAGAAGAAGAAGAAGAAGAAGAAGACTGATCACTGTCTACGATCATGTGACCACACAAGTCATCATGACACGTGACACTCATCATGACGCTGAGTGATCAAATGAGATTCACTCCCCCGCCCGTGCCGGTCACTGAGTTGGTCCACGGTAGCTTTGTCTCGTAGTTAAAAAACTAGGATGAAATAAAACAACGAACAAACAATTAAGCAAACACGTTAGTATGACTACACCGAACGACGACGACGACGACGACAACAACAATAACAACGACAACAACGACGACGACAACAACAACAACAACAACGACAACAACGACAACAACGACGACGACAACAACAACAACAACAACAACAACAACCAGAACAAAATCATTTATATATATTATCAAAACCGATGGAAGTGAAAGATCGAGTGACAAAAATGAATGTCAGGGCATTAGCAATAAGGTACGTGAACGATAATTCATTTTATGAACTTGTGGCAAATAAAACGTCGAAGTTTTTTCAATGAAAAATACTTGACATTTAAACATACTATTATGATAGTTCAGCATGGAGAATGCGAAGAAACGATCACAGTGTGTTTTGTTGCGTATCGGTGATAGGTCTGTCCAGTTATGTGTTGCTTGTTCATGGAAATGACCTTCAATAGGTGAATCTTTAAGTATCATGATGTTGGTTTACGTGTAATTGTAATAATGGACGTTTGAATTATGGTCTATGGTTTACGGTTTGCCACAGATATGTTAACTTTGCATCTCAGCCCGTTTCACATGAATAGAATCAACTGACACAGTAATCGGCACTTTGCCCTGAAATGGAAGGTATAATGATTACTTCAACAGGGCCGGCGGAGAGTTTTCAAAAGTGGGAAGGGGGCACTTACAGTTTCATGAGCTAACAAGTAGGAAAAAGAAAAAAGAAAAAAGGGTCATCAGCTCATTTTTCTCCTCCACTTCTGGGTTTCTTCAGCTGACGAGCCAAAAAAACAAAGAAAGAAAAAAAAAAGGTCTTCAGCTCTTAAATATAACCTTACCGCGCCAGTCAGTCCTGTCAAGTTGCCAGTCTCTGACAATTACCATAGTAACAGTCAGTGACCAGAGTCTCTCAGCTAATCAAAACCAAGGATTTGACTGATATTGTCAGCTAGAGACTGGCAACTTATCAGGCCGACAACTTTCATGAAACGCGTGCAACAGAACTCTTATTTTCGAGTTCGGTGATGGTGCCTAGATGGACATTGTGCGTACTTAAACCGTTGAGGGCGGTAAATCTCTCAATTTGAGTTTTTTCGCGGATTTTGCTGCACGTACACAAACATGCAATCCAAATCATCGATATGTAGCTACGCAGCTAGTGTGCTGATGCACCTACCTGCAGATTTATTACGGGCGGGTTACGGGCGGCGTGCTTGTGTACGTGTACGTCGTTCATGGATCGGACGCGGTGGGGATTCCGTCAAAATCAACCTTGGAAACACCCGAGCTGGGATCAGTGAAAGGTAAAAAAGCAGACTTAACACATTGTCAAAGCGCTAATTAATGCCGCACAATAAATGTCAGACCAGTATAAATGATTTGAGAGAACGGAAAAGAACCGTTTCGCAAAAAATATTCTCGAGTTCAGTCTGCTCTGAGACACCATTCGATTCGAAGCCATGGCTGATGGGCATCCGGCATGGCATTATTGACATTATTGACAATGTTGTTGCGCACGTCGTATTGTTGTACGTACAATGTACTTAATTGTAGAATTAATCTAGTGCAGTGATAGCGAGGCACGTAAACATGGTACAGTTGAACCTCTCGTATCCGGACAAGTCGGGACCGGGGCTCATCCGGATAAGGGATTTGGCCGGATACGGGAGACTCAATGCTTAATGTACATATACATACACTACTGATGTAGCCCATTGTCAGTGATTGTAGTGCCACATACCATATTGTCTAGTAATGTGTATACTGCAACCTTTTCATTGTTACATTTGGGGATGTTTGGGGATGTAAATGTCTGAAGGTAAGCAATTTGGAAGGAAATTTGATGTAATGTATGTTAATCATGTTGGAAGTAATATGTAATTCATGTGTGTTTGTGTAGGAGTTCTCAAGGAGTTGGGAATTATAAATCCCCCTTACCTCCCGTAATTATAAAAAAAAAAAAAAAAATCACGGCGAGATTGCGTCCGTATAATAGAGAGATCCGGATAAAGGGAGGCTGGATAAGAGAGGTTCAACTGTATTGGTAAAGCCCAACCCCGGCGCGGGGTACGTATTGGGGTCGCTGCTGCGGTTAGGTAAAGCCTAAAGGCGTGTAGGCTGTAGGTAGGCGCATAGGCCCTAGACCAACTCTAGCTAGCCCTAACTGTTAGGTAATGGTAATAAATAGGTCTTATATAGCCTAGGGAGACCCAGCTAAAGTTTACTTTTCTACTTCATTTGCCGTGTTAACTGGTGTAAATATATACAAGAGAGCTAGAGAGGAGTCGCAAAACAACGATGACAGAGGTCCAGAACTAGACATGGCCCAGAACTTGGAAGCCTCAACCTGTTTCTGCAGTTGCAGGGGACTTCCTCTATTTCTAATCATGCTAATGTAGACTCTAACTGAGACTGAGAGACAAAACTCCATGATCATGATCAACCATCATACATGCACAACCCTTTCGCTGTGCACATGTGTTCCATGCTTCGCATGGCGTCTGGTCGGGCTAACTCCTGCCCTCACCTCAATTAGCAACAGACACTGTGTACAATCAAACCAATCTAAGTAACGTTAAAGGTGCTGTGTGTGTGACTTCAAGTCTGAGTCTGAGTGTAAAACTAAAACTAAAAGTTGTGTGACTGACCCCTCCCTCAGGGAGTCCCAGGTGCATGGGCCTGAGTGAGTGCAAACTGACCACATGCTAAAAGTAGTTGGTTCTACAGGCTTACAGCTACTCAGTAGAGTCACAAAGGACCATGCTAATCAATCCTGCCTGATTCAGAAACTAGCCCAAAAAGTCACATGGTATATGATGCAGCAATATGATGTTCCATTTCCTTTTTGTGTAATTCTGTGTCTATTGTCACAGAATGTTTTACCATACAAGCATTCAGACACTAGACTCCAGTAGACTAGTAGAACAAGGCGCCCCCTCTTTAGCGAATTTTTGGATCCGCCCCTGCAAAGGGGGTGGGGGTGGGGTGCAGTCTCAAACATCATGTAATTAAATAGAAGACTTCTATTAGTAATGAGATGAGTAACCAATCTTGAGTAGGAATTGATCATTCGGCATAAATGCCAGCTTGTAAATAAAGCACAAAAAGACTGAAAAAAAAGGAATTTTTTTATTATTGATATTTTGATGCTGCAGGAGAAGAATAGCCAGAATGCCGAAGCAGAAACAGAGCAGAAACTCTTCAGAAGAGCCGCAGGCCAAGAAGGCACGACTCAAGTCCCAACGTAGCGAAGAGGAGGATGAAACCCAAGACGACACGTTCAACGCCTCCCAGAGCGCTGATTTCGAAGTGAACAGTGTAAGAAAGCATCAAATTATGTGCAATCACTTAGGAGTTCTACTGCTATGTTGGATGTTATATATACTTCTCACTAAAAAAGAGAGCAAAGCTGTGTAATGATGCAACAGAGTTATGACATTTCAAGAATGATTTTTTTTTTTTTGTACAAAACAAATGAAAACATTTGATTTGTTTACTTTGATGTCAGTTTAAATGTGAAGCTACTTCATGTTATGAGTATTGATTGTGAATGAATAAAGTCAAATTCAAACAGAACAATATGAGTTTTATTGAATTGGTCAAGGCACTTAAATTGATGGTATGGTTTGGTTGGAATGCGGGTTCACGTTTACTTTCCAACTTTTTAATGAGATAATGATAAAAATGAAAAAAGTCATACTTTTCCTATTGACTGAATGATATTCACATTCCAAGAGCAATTATTGTATTTGCAGCAGTATGTCAAGTATAAACATAAAATGAAACAAAGATTTCTCACCTGAATGGTCATTTTGCATGTAAGTTTAGCAATAGAATTACAGGAAATGCACTGCTCTAAGCTTTCGATTTTAAGATTTGTAAACTGATGGCAAGTTTTGTTTATATTTTGTTTTCCCCCATTTGATCCAAATTTTAGTCGGAGGCAGAATATGGCATCGTTGAGAAGGTGTCTGTGAAGAACTTTATCTGCCATGGCAGACTTTCCATGAACTTTGGCCCAAACATCAATTTTGTGGTTGGCCGAAATGGAAGTAAGTTATTTATCTATTTCATTTCGAATGATTCACAAAATGTACCAATACTCATGCCACATCACACCACAGCTATTTGCGACTCCAACCAGTTACATACTGTTAAACAAGAAATTTTCACATGCATTTTGATTTTGAAAATTTTGTGAGAGCCAAGATTAGTCAAATTAAGATGCATGCTAAAGGTCTTGTCTACATGATATGGACAGAGTGCCAGTGGCAGTTGGTGAAAATTTTGGTGCCTGGAACTACAAGATGTAAACTGCAAACAATGACACATCTGCCAGCATATTATTTCAATATCTACCTTTTCAGGAGTGCTTCAAATGGATGTAATAGAAATAATCAACTATTCTTTCATAATATTGGTGCAGCCCATAGATCAAGTCAGAGAAGCAGAGTGAAAAGGCAGAAGTTGTGTGTTTGGGTTTACAATATATCATAGTCCCATACGTGCTATACCGTGTGTGATTTACTGTATCATTTTTACCATTAGATGTATGTGTATAACTTTGGAGGATCTTCGTGTCATTGCAGTCGAAATATATGTGCCAAGATCAAATGGTCAGTTGCAAAGTTAACCTGGAAGATCCTCCCCTGTAAGAAATAGCTGTGCAAATGTATTCCAGTTGCGACCCAATCTTTGGTCAAAGGTGTGCTTCGGGAAGAATGAACTAAAACCAAACTAATTCTGACTGTTGTAAATGCAAGACCTTGGGATATACAAATTTTACATTGAATGCAGGTGTCACAAGTGTTAGAATCATTTCCTTGCTATGATGAATTGGTCAGAACTTTTTTTTTTGGGGGGGGGGGGTAGAGGGGTGAAAGTAAATTGTGGGTGCATTTGATACACCAGGAAATGCTGTAATTTGTTGTGGAAGCTCACGCCATTTTAATCCTTGAAAGAAATGACCAATTGTGTACCCCATCCTCACACAGGTGTAACAATGAGTACCTGGTAATGTTAATGTAATGATACAGGTGAACCCCATTTCAAACGAGGTAGTCGGAACAACAATAATTTTCTTGTTATAATGAAATTTCGTTATAACAAACAAAGTAAATAAGGGAAATAATGACAATTTAACCAATGAAATACTCCCATGCCAACAAAATCTTTTTGTGTCCATGTTTACTATAAAATTTGGATTCGCCTGTAATGGCAGGGCCCTGTTAAAGATGAGTGCTAGCTTTGAAACGGCTGCCCTAGATAAGTATCACATTATCGTTGCTCTTTAATATGCAAGATATTTGAATGAGGACAGAAAATATCAGTTGCTTTCTATCCATGTTAAATCATAGGTGGCAAGAGCGCTATTCTCACAGCAATCGTGGTGGGCCTTGGGGGAAAAGCAACTGCCACAACTCGCGGGAGTTCTGTCAAAAATTTCATCAAAGAGGGAAAAAAGTAAGTATCACATCACACTTTTTGAAGGTTCAGAAATTTAGGATTG
The DNA here is from genome assembly GCF_964275005.1 of Diadema setosum. Lineage (NCBI taxonomy): Eukaryota > Metazoa > Echinodermata > Echinoidea > Diadematoida > Diadematidae > Diadema > Diadema setosum. The sequence goes on along the minus strand of NC_092691.1, from coordinate 2,261,686 downwards.
CATATTCCTTATTCTATTTTCTTTTTTTTTTCCAATTTAATTTTATCTTTGTTCCTGATCAGTTGGAGTTGTGAGTATTTGTGATTCAGATGCTTGATTCTGCCAAAGTGATATCAAAACTGCATATTTTGTATTCTACGTATAATCTTACCAAAGAGAGTGTGTTTAGTCTTGAAGGAAGTCGACTCTGGTGGACTCAGGTTAGAGGTACACAGGTATATAGATTGCCTCACCCTTTGATCCATAAGTGTATGCTAGGATATTGTTACAAGCTTGTACTTTAAAATCCTTCACAGATATATATATGATGTACATGTAGCCTTGCTGCAAGCCTTCTATTTATATTTTTTCCATCTTACATGTACACGTGTACTTGCGATTTCATGTTTAAGACTTACCATATTTCCGCCGTGATTCTCCCCTGTTATCCCTCTCCCTGTTTCAGTGTTGCAGAGATACGCATCACACTGCGTAACCGTGGTGACTTTGCCTACAAACCTAAAGAGTATGGGGACTCCATTATCGTTGAGCGAAAGTTGCGGAAGGAAGGGGGCTCCACCTACAAGCTGATGTCATCCTCAGAGAAGGTCATCAGTACGAAACGTGAAGAGCTGTCAAGTATTGTGGATTTCTTCAACATTCAGGTAGGAATTTAGAAAAAGATAAAAGCGCAGAGTTGCCTCAAAGTTCGAAGAAGATATTTATTGAGGATCTGTGGGCAGGACAGTGTATGAAATCTTGTGGCAACAATATACATGTACTTCACTGTCACGGCAAGTGTTTTTTTTTATGAAAAAAAAAACAACAAAAAACATGCTGATTTGATTTTGGATGAAATCCTGTAATGTCAAAGAGTACTAAAACTTGACTAAAAATGACTCTTTTTTGGCTACATATTACATGGAATTGTCCAGTAGTAACAGTATTGAAAGGAAGGAAGACAATTACTTGCATGAACATGCTGTTGTCAAAAATGGTTAGGATCAAAGGTCTACCGGTATGTACTTTTGTTTTGAAATTTCCTGTGGTAATGCAGTTTGTGATAGTATCAGTGATATCAGTAATGAAGTGAAACTTGTTTGCATGAACATGATGATGGTAATTTACTACCAAAAGCCAGGGTTAAAGGTCACTAAACTTGGATTTTTACTGTCATTTCCCAGCTGTAACTTCAACTAACAATGTGCAGAAGTAATATCATCATGTACGAAGATTGAGATGTCAATAAACAATTTGATGCCTGATGTGACAAGGTGAAAGGTGAATGGGCAAGGTCAAAGGCCACCAGAATTACAGTAAAATGCCATTTTCTTCATTAAAAAACTTGTTTGTGTGTTTTTTGCTCCCTCTGTTTTCAGGTGGACAACCCAGTATCCATCATGACGCAGGAGACGAGTAAAAATTTTCTTCAGGCCAGAAAGGCCAGTGACAAATACAAGGTATGAACACTCACAGGTTTCACTTATTTTATTATTATTATGATTTTTACCTGCGCTTACGGAGGAGATTATGTTTTCATCTGCGTTGATTTGTTTATCTGTTGGTTGGCATGTTTGTCTGTCTGTGTGCAAAATAACTCAAAAAGTTGTGCACGGATTCGGATGAAACTTAAAGGAAAGGTTGACAGTGACGCAAGTACCAGATATTAAATGTTGGTAGTTATCCGGTATTTTTGTGGATTTTATGGAGGATTTTTAATATTTTGGCGGGTAGGGTCTCTGAACTTAAAAGGTCAAGCTGCACATTTTTTAAGTTTTCATACATGCACTAAAGTGCGTACTCTAGTTTTTGCTAAGGTGAGGTGTGCTACGCAGCTGGAAGTCAATGATGTAGCAAAATGCTTCAATATTGGGAAATTCAGCACGCATACGTATGGGTAGAAATCACTGATCTCTATGGAAGAACGAGATCAGTGGTGGAAATGGGCTGCTTGGTGGAGGTCTGGGCTCTCAGAGTGCTTCTCTAGTTTTTTTAATTCTGCAGGGAGATATCAAAATTCTTTGCATCAGAATATTCTAGATTTGTACTGAGTTTACTAATGGAAATATTAATTGCTGAATATAAAGGAAATGTTAATATCATATACAAAGTAATGGTGAGTTGTTCAACATTGTCTTGATACTGTCAATTCATTTTGTTTGCATACTGTAAAACGACTTTTTTGTGTACTGAACGGTTCTTCATGCTTGGCTGGGTAAGATGAAGTTTGTGTGTTTTTAATTCTGTGGAATTAAGATATAGATTATTATTTCATATGAAAGCAAAAGTTTGTGTGATTTTGATTGGACAATAGTTTTTTGTCGAGCCCACCAGAGGTGTGGGGAAACTAAGGGATCGCCTGTGGCGTCTGTCCGTCCGTCCGTCTGTCGTCTGTCCGTCCGTCCAGCATCCGTCCGTAACGCTACTAAATCTTGAATAACTCGCTACTGAGGACTTCAATTGCAATCAAACTTGGAGGGAAGAGTGGTTATACAAAGTTACACATTTTACCAAATGTGAAGGTTACCTCAAGGTCAAAGGTCACAGGCAGAGCTCAATGAACTTTAGGGCCCAGTGTTAAGTTTTTATGGCACGTTTCGATTATGGCTCATAACTTTTGATGTATTTGTCTGTTTGTGACCAAACTTGGATGCCAGATGTCCCTTGGGGAGTTGAAGGTCACCACAAGGTCAAAGTTCACAGACAAGGGTCAACAAACTTTTAGGGCCCAATGTTAAGTTTTTACGGCGCATTTCGATTATGGTTCATAACTATTGATCCCTTTGTCCATTTGTGACCAAACTTTGATGGTAGATGTCCCTTAGGGAGTTGAAGATCACCACTAGGTCAAAGGTCATAGGCGGGTCAATGAACTTCCAGGAGTTAGAAAAACATTAATTTCTTCTAAGCGAATGGGCGAGACACAATTTGGCACTTGCCTTGTTGTTGCACAAAATGTGCAAGAATTTCCACTTGCACTGTACTCAACTATGATTAGCATTACTGTGTATAATTTTTTGATATTTATTTAGTACATGGGAGACTTAAAGTAAATGTCATGTTTATCTCCCAATTTTCAGTCTTTAGTTTATTTGACTAGTTAAAACTTAGTCAGCTTGGTTGTGTAGCAGAGGAACACTATCAGTGTTAATAGTGCTAACAATATAATTACTATTGCTACTGTCCCTTTTGTTCTCCTTACTTACATCTTACATCATCACTCTGTTTTAATGCAGTTTTTCATGAAAGCAACTCAGCTGGATCAAATCTCCAGGCATTACAGCGAAATTGCCGAGAAAAAGAAAGAGGCGGAGGATAAGATCAAGATGCAATCAGAGGTGAGCTTGATTTAAATCATTTTGCATATGATGCACCTGGGATGCGAGGGTCTAGTAATAGGTATTTCACTTTTCACAACAACAACAACAGAAAAAAAAAATAGAAATGAGTTACAGGCAACAATACCAGTAGTGTGTGTCTGTGATTCCTCGAACATGAACAAGTAACAGTAGTGTGTTCTGCTTTCAAAGTACTGTACTAGTTTGTTGTTGTGCCCCAGATATCACGACATCATGGTCCATGCAGCATGCTAGTCCTACAGTATACAAATATACTAGGCCTGAGAGGTTCTGGTTGCAACTACAAGCATTTGTATGTGCATGAAGTGACTTCAGAAGTGCTACGTGTACATGTATTGAAGTCACCGAAGGCGCATGGTTTAACCAGAACCTCAAACAATGGCCTGGTGTATTTGTTTTATATCCCTCCCAATGAATTTTAAGAGTAACAGCAAAGTAAAGTGGGTGGTTGAGTAATCTAAAGTTATCTTCTTCTTTTTTTCACACACAGAATTACAATGTGAAAGTGTATGCATCGATTGCGCAATGCTCTCTATCTCATGAAGCGTAGATGCAGTGCGTTTAGTGGAAAACTGTACTGTGACATGATGTTTCATTCACTAAAATACGCGCTTGTGACAAGAATTGTGCGCATTTGCTTAGCAAATATCGCCGTAGCAGCATGATTTTGATGTAGTTTTTTTTTTTTTTTTTTTACTTTTTCCCAAGGATATTAGTTGGATGAGTATTTCCATGATGCGAATATGTTTTGTCACTTTCAATGCCCTCGACCAATCAGAGGACAAGAAATCATTTGTGAGGGATATGATAATTATTAGTTGTGCATGATTCAGCACCGGCATGTCTTAACATCGTTATGTTTGTGCATTGTTTGGTTTGCGGTTTGAAGGTGATTCGCAAGATTCACGATAATGAAACCATGTGAAAAGAGCCACTCCTTCTCTTACAATCCCCGCTGTGCCTCCATCCATGCATCACAGCAATTGCCTGACCTGGAGAAGGAAGTCCTGGATCTGGAGGAGAAGTTCAAGGCTGTGACCTGTCTCCATGACCTCGAGGAGAAGAAGCAGAGCCTGCTGAGACAGGAAGCATGGGCCATTGTCGTGGAACAGGAGCAGGTCAGCCACATTTTAACCTGTTGAGGACGAGTTCCCAGTATACTTGGGCAGGTGTCTATGGGAAATGCGTGTTGGAGTGAAATCAGTCCGTCCTCAATGGGTTATGGGTTCGATTGCAAAATGAGTTAAGTCCATTCCTGACAAGTTGAGATACAAATGTATTTGCAATCAAAGCTGCTAAAAAACAAAGAAAATAATGAGAAAATACGGGATACTTTTAAACATAACTCAAAGAACATTTCTCGTTATGTTACAAGTAAGGTATCACTGGAAAAGTTTTATTTTGATCTATCTGATGATGGACTTACTAAAGAATGTTAAAAAAATGGTTTTAAGACCATTTTGCGATTGAACACTTCATTTGTCATGTATCACAAAAACTGGAAATTCCCCTCACCCCAATGCTTTTTCATCTCTCCAGCCCCCCCACCCCTTTAACTTTCTGGCAAAATGTTTTTGCTTTAGTAGTTGGTTATGGGAACTTGTGAAAATGATCGTCATACTGCTGTGATGCCACTTAAAAACATTTCTGTACATTACATTACTATACTGTACATGCCAAATGTTTTGCAAATCTAGACAATTTTTCTACTGCTAACCACAGAGACAAAATGAGATGATTGTATTACGTTTTGCAGTGGATGTGTATTACAGAAGGCAACATTTGTCACGAGCTGTTAATTTTGTGAATATTGATCGAATTGGGAAATTTGCAGAACTAAAAATACAGAAAAATTTACCCGATTTATGGTATATGATTGTTTTGGTAGACAAATGAAATGTTAAATGATTTCTCTCTAGAGATACCATTTTTGCACATGACTTAAAAGATAAAATATATATCCCCTTTTCCTTTCATTTAAATATTTGTAGACTTCTGCTCTCAACATTCACAGAAAATTGTAGTTTACATCTTTTCCTTTTGATGCAGCCTTCCTTCGCATTATTTTGATGTAGTTACTATCCAAAAAAATACTTTAGTTATGGTCTGCAGTTTTTTTTTTGTGTGTGTATTTACTAAATTTGGCCAAAAAAGAGAAGAAAATAAACAGAGGTGTGGTTTTTGTCTTGCAGAAGAGAGATAAAGTTCAGATGAACTTGACAAAAGAGGAGAGCAGGACTCCAAAATTTGACGACAAGATCAAAACAGAGCAGGTAAGGTTGCAATTATGAATATGCACCAGTTAGGAAAGAAATGCCAGATTTGTGTGGTGTGCCTTTGTTTCAGAATGCCTGATCTACTCAATTACCAAAACACCAGAAAGCCCCTAAGTTCGCTGTATGGTACATGTGACTGTGTAGCACAAACCCACAGATTGACACACTGGTTGATTTTCCCATCAGTATCAGACATTCGATGTTTCTTCACAGAGTTACTCTCTGTATATCCAAAGTTGACATAAAGAAGCATTTTGATATTAGTGTTTTTACAACTTTTTCCAGCCTGAGGTTGGTTTTCATCTTCTTCAACCCATAAGGTACTGATATGTAGAAGTGTGCTTGAAAAGCCTATGTAGGCTCTGAACACACCCAGCAATAGCTTTGATACTTTGATATAATCTTGAATTGAATGTTGTTAGGGAGTGTACCAAGTTTATATGGGTAATGCATGTTCTGGTACTATTGTGCATATTCATTCTCTCTTGGTCTTAGTCATAATTTGTTAGGGTCCAGAAAGGCAAATTCTATGAATAAAATCATAATTTTTTTTTTTTCAGAGAAAGTGTAATTATAGATGTTTTCTTTTTGCTCTTACTCTCTGTACCCAAGATCGTTATAACCAAACAAATAAACAATAAAAGTACATCGTGTGGATAACGTTGCACCCTAAATCTTTAGTTCGTTGTAACCGGAATTTCGTTATAACCATGTTCATTGTAACTGGAGTGCACTGTATAACTATACTCTCTCTAAAAAAAGAAAAAGAGAAAAGAAAAAAGAATAGATTCATTTCATTCACACTACACTCTGGAATTAAATTTTGATTAACAACAGTCATAAGATGGGTGACCTTCAAAGAGCTCTCTTATGAGGAAGACTCATATGCTTCACTGTGCTGTTATGTTCTTATGCAAGTTTCATAGCTTGCAGGCAAAACAAAAGTGAGAGTGTCATTTTTAGCTCACCTGAACAGAATGGCTCACCAGCAACTGTCCACCCTTCCATGATTTTTGGAACATTTTTATCATGAAAACTGGTGGCTGGATTGTGACCAAGGAGCCCCAGATAACCAAAAAATCAGGAGGATGTTGGCCAAGGAGCCAGCAACCTTTCCAAATCTTAATGTTTTTGAAATAGTTTGCCTCACTTCAGTTGGATTGGACTGCTCATGTGGGTGTCTCTCTCATTCTCATTTTAATCTCATCTGTACATCCTTTAAGAGAATCAAACTGCACTTCTCTTCTGACACTTACATTAACCCGAGCATTAAAGATAATAAAAAGTTTTGGTACCTCAAAAGTTTCCCTGAATTTCCTTGTCTTGGTTTGTGTTTCAGGTTAAAGTACGATGTCTGTGAGAATTACTCGCCCCAAAGTGCTCTCATGTCTTAGTAATCATGCAATAATGGTTTCGTACCAGAGCCGTCGTGGTACCGCGGCGAAAATTATAGTACAATGTATGTGTATTGTACGAAACCACTGACTGCGACCAGCACCGTGCAGCCCCATACGCATAGCTAACGGCGACTAGCAGCCCCATACGCACAGCATAATGGGGCTTCGCACACAAACATCTTATCCGTTCATGGATTTGAAATCTGTGTGCATGCATGTGATGTGTTCTCATGCACTGGCTGTAGTATTCAGTGTACGTAGTTCTCCCAAGGTCCTCTCGACCGAGTCACATTCAGTCATCAATTCGAACAGAAAGGGACTAATGGCAGAACCAGACATTGCCCTAAGCCTGTTTTCAATACTTCAACGTAATTGGTAAGTCTTCAAATTGAAGAAATTTTGGGATTTTAACTTGACATGTACCCGCGATACTAAATCTGTCATGATCCTGAATGCTACAATGCGAAGCCCGATTACGCTATGCGTATGGGGCTGCTGGTCGCTATGCGTATGGGGCTGCTGGTCGCAGTTAATTGCATGATTACTAAGACAAGAGAGCACTTTGGGGCGAGTAAGTCTCACAGTGTTAGTTATATGAAAGGTACTTGAACCTGAAACACAAACTAAGACAAGCAAATTCAGGGAAACTTTTGAGGTACCAGAACTTTTTATTATCTTTAACCATAGGCAATGATACCAATATCACTGATATACTGTAAAAGCTGTTATTTTCGCAACTGCAAATTTCACCAGTCACTGTTGGACCGCAAATTTAAAAACACAGAAATACTGCTACCTGATCTTTATTGCATAAAGGGGTGGAATGAATGGATGTCAGACAGGCATTAAGTGCACTTCGATAGTCTTGATGTCAAATCACCATCATCTTGCAAAATTGTCTCTGACCTCCTCATTCACGAAAATATCTGTATGGGAAAATAACAGTTTTTACAGTACCTTCAAGTTCCTTTCTAGTGGGATCTGGCAGTATCAAATGAATACATCACTCAACAACATGTCAGCGAAGTAAACCTGATATAAATGGGCTGTAATACCGATATATGTTGTTGGTCAATTCCATTGTGACTTATGGGACAAAGTGACAATTTTCGGCAATTTCAAACCAGTATTTTGAGAAAATAGTTGCATCAAATGCATTTTTCTCAGTTCATGGTTAGATCCATCATATCACAGTTTATGAAAACACCATACTTAGTTTGAAAAGTATCATTGCATTACATACAGCAACGAAAAATTGCTGTCGTGACTTATGGGACATCTGAGGACCACCGTTTTTCACATGGGAAAGTAAGTTCTGATATATTCTTACACACAGAGTCTCTGGAAAGATATTTTCTTTCCTGAATGTAGCAAAGGGTTGGTGCTTACCCTGAGCCAAGTGGTATGAATATCTACTCATTGGTACAGTAGCAGGATAGGGAAAACCAGTGTGACTGATGGGACACAAAAACGTGACTTATGGGACGCTATCAACTACCACATTTTGAGATTGAGAGAATAATATTTACTGATGCCGGAACAAGTTCTAGAACATCATAAAACCAATCTATGACCAAAGAACATTCAGAAAATAAGCCATCTGAGAATTACACAAGCTGTATTATGGTCATAATAGTGTATCAGAAATGATACATAAATTCCGCAAAAAATTGGCAATTTTCATGAAAAATGAAGGTTTTTCGGACATAACTCCACTCCACGTTCACCGATGTTCACAAATGAGGTATCAAAATATCCGTTGTGAAAGGCTGCTTTGAGTAAACAATACCAGATCATCTAATTAAGCTTCATTCATCATGTGTGACGGTAGGTAATGATCATGACACTGATGTTGCTCTAAACGTTTCTTGGCAGGCCAAAGTACTGGAAGCTGAAGAAAAGTTTACCAAACTCCAGAACCAGATTGAGGATTTCAGACGGAGTATGGAGGATCTGAAGCCGCAGTACGACGCTACCTTAGCCAACAAGCGCACTCTCAAGGTGACGGCTAAGGGTTTTGAGGTGAGCAATTCTGACAGGAGATTCTGAGAGCCGTACAGTCTATAGGCAGTTGGAGAAGACAAAAACAAAAACTTATTTCATCTGAGAGAATGTCTTTGAAGGAGCTTTAGGATGTTGGGTCTCTCCTGAACTCACTTGAAGCGCCACCTTATTATTTGATTTGTAGTGATAACTGGTATTGAATGAAAACTCACACACAGTCCTTCCATCTTCTGGCATTCTCCCTGGCTCAGTTCTGCTTTTAAGATACCAAGTAGTGAGAAATATGACATGAGTGACCTTCTGCTGTCATCTTGGCATTTACCGAGTTTCTTGTCTTTGCTGCAAGGGCATCTTTGTAGAAGGGACTTGAGCCCCACAACTCTTCCATTGGTTTGTGCAAAAACATATGAAATCATTTATGGGGGAATAATTTACCCAAAACACGCTTTTTGTCGAGCCCACCGGAGGTGAGGGGAGACTAAGGGATCGCCTGTGGCGTCTGTCCGTTCGTCGTCCGTCCGTAACGCTACAAAAACTTCAATAACTCTTTACTCTGGGCTTCAATTGCAATCAAACTTCGAGGGAAGAGGGGTCATTCAAAGTTTCACATTTTATTATATATGAAGGTCACCTCAAGATCAAAGCTCACAGGCAGGGGTCAATGAACTTAAGGGCCCAATGTTCAGTTTTTATGGCGCGTTTCTATTATGGGTCATAAATTTTGATCCATCATTCCATTTGTGACTTAACTTGGATGGTAGATGTCCCTTGGGGAGTGGATGATCACCACAAGGTCAAAGGTCACAAGCATGGGTCAACGAACTTTTAGAGCCCAATGTTAAGTTTTTATGGCGCGTTTCTATTATGGGTCATAACTTTTGATCCATAGGTCCGTTTGTGACCAAACTTGGATGGTAGATGTCCCTTGGGGAGTGGATGGCCACCACAAGGTCAAAGGTCACAGGCAGGGGTCAACAAACTTTATGAGCCCAATGTTAAGTTTTTATGGCACATTTCTTTGTTGCCATAAATTTTTACCCTTTTATATCTCTTTTTATCTCTTATTTCTCTTTTTTTTTAATCTGTTATATCCTATTTGCGTACAAGAAATTGTACGCGAATGGGCGAGACACATTATGGCACTTGCCTTGTTCGTGATAGTCATTATTGCTAATTTATTCTATCATTTTGTAATTTGATGAGAATGAAGCAGTTTATGTATATAAATATATATATATATTTCATTTCTAAAACAAGGAAAGTTAGTAAAGATTTGTGAGTAGGTCCATGAGAGGTGATGACATTGTCACTCCATCTAATTTGCATATTAATTTCATGAAGATATGAAGCTTCAGATGTAACGACTGGGTAGCATGGGGGATACCATGGAGTGGGTAGGCTGGTCTGGCTGGGATATAATTTGAGAATCCCCGTAATGATTTGTGTACAACTCTATCACCAATCTCTACTTAAATACACACACAGCTACCGTGGCTGGTGAGCTTTGATGCATATATTCACTGACCGGTGCTATTTGTGGTTTGCGAATGTACCCTGCTGGGCAGTGAATGAATCGAGCCACTTATAAATCCCCAAGCTACCTGGTCTTTAATTGCTTCATTGTCTTATACCTGATTTAAGTATATCTCCACCTATTATTTGTGTTTAATTTGATTTCATTCATTATAGTTGATATAATCTTTGGAGTGGAATTTAACTTTGATGCTCAACATGGTAGGTTTCCTCCTCCATTTTGTTGGGAACCAAATTTTTTGTCACCTGATCTATACTGGGCTCCTGCATATAAAAAAAAGGAAATGTTATCATTTGTCTTGCAGAAAGAGTTGAGGCAAAAGACATCTGAAAAGAAAGGTCTGGAATCGGACCGGGATGATCTTTTGAAGATGATTAAAGAAGAGAAAGAGAGGTGAGCGTTCTTACAAAGTCCTTTATATGCATTGTTTTGTGTTTTAAAATATGAGTTGTTGTGGCTGAGGGGAAAATATCACAAACTTGAATCACAAGGCCCTGGGATACCAGCAGCTGTGGTTAGGCTCCTAGGCAAGGCACCTTGCCCACATTGCCCAATCCTGCATTGGGGACTTAGAACCCTTGGTATGTTATATCACTTTGAAAAATTACATCATGAAATCTTCTTTTGTTTATTTGTTTGTTTGTTTTAATGTGTGCATGGAAATTCTAAAGAACAGCCCTGGCTGAAGCTTGTACCATGCTGAAATAAAAACAATTAACACAAGCTAGGGGAAAAAGTTATGTGAGAATACATTGGGTGGAAGAGTATCTGCATGTCTTTCATCTAAATAAGTTCACATGTATTCAATATCATATAGTTAAAGCTTCAAAAAAAAAAAAAAAAGGGAGCAAATCAGATGCATCTATGGCCTTTAGAATTTAGAATCAATTTGTGAACCTTTACAAAAGAGGACTGCTGCCAGAAAAAAAAAATTACATTTCACAAATCATGTCGAACATTGTGAGGAGTCTCCATTGTAATTGACAATGCAGATGAATAATAAAATTCTGAGTTTTTTGTTGGAAATAGAACTCTGTAAACTTCATGAGCAAGGTTGACTCTTGGAACGATGCAGGGACAAGGCCCAATTCGAGGAGAAACGTCTGGCACGGGAGCGGAAGATAGATGAGCTCAAGGAACAGAAGAAAACGCTGGAGGCTCAGAGAGACAACTCGGACAGGGAGATTGGGCAGTTCAAAGCAGCCATCGACAGGGCTGGGGCAGAGACTTACGATCTCAGGTGAGCAGGAGTAGTCCTGTTCTGATTGAGGAGGTGTTTTGGTCCAGTGGTTTTCTGTACCTTGGGCTGTCGAGACAATGGTCTAGGGTTCAAGTCGTGTCACTGTGCTTGTGTCCTTGAGCAAGATGCTCTTTTGTCTTAGGTGCGCTTCTCTATCCAAGTTTATCAAAGGGTACCCAGTTGGGGATGAACAGTCGTGTGATTGCATTTAGTGTATATTTGCACCTTTAATGTGCACCTTTAATTCCCCGAGACCTGGGAGAATTCATTGCAGAGATTTAATCTTTTCAGCATTAGAAAGATTAGATAGAACTTGTTACATTCATTGAGTGTGTAAAGGAGGCATAAAGCAACTACTACCGGCATCACTGTTCTCTAACATTGCACAATTTTTTACCCTTACTGGGCTTTGATTGTCAGTTGTCATGCACGATGCTGTGCTGTCCTTGCCTTTTGGCAGATGTCTGGAAACTAACTGTCCATACATAGTGATTAACACTAATCCCCTAAATATGGATTTTGTCTCCCTGACCCTCCTTTGGTCTGATGCACATTGCTACATCTGCAGGGACTTACTAACCGTGCAACTGCTGATAGGTCAAGTTTGGATAGATTACTGAATGCTGATGAAACAGCGATGGCAAGTTTTGAAGTAAAGTTCTCGGCACATGAAAAGTAAAGGGGATGGTATAGTTTTGGTTGAGATGGGCATTCAGATGTTAACTTTTTTTTCAGATAATTAGATACCACTAATTAGAAATATTGAAGAGCAGACAATTGTAAGAGAAATTGAAAGTTTACTTTGATGAAAATCGGTTTTGAAATGGCTGATATACCCAAAAACGAAACAAAAACAAAGTGGTCCTAATAAAAGATGGGTTCCACTTTAATTAGAACCGTCTTTTTTTTTTACATTTCAAAACCGATTTTGAAAATGCTCAAATTCCTAAATGCTTGCTTTCTTAAACCATTTAGCCATCCATCCAAATGAAACCTAGTATTGAAAAGTAAAAAATCACCACATTTGGGACAAACCTGTCATTTCAAGTTTTTACCAGTTATGTGAAACTGTCATCTCACATTGACAAGACATATGATGGAGGCATACCAGTCGCCATAGCAACATTTCTAGTCTAACTAGCCTAACTTGCGTCAAGGGAAACATTCTGGTGCCTTTAAATGATTGAATGCAGTATAGCTCAGCCAGCTATGGCCAAGGCCACAAGTGTAACAGAATTCCAAAAGATTCCAAAAAACGTGAAATGATCCTTGGCCCCAGCATGTGCTCATCAAAAGTTGCAGTGCTCAGTCCAAAGACAATTGGTCATAATTTGCAATCCAGCTCATTTCTTCCACATTTACCTTGACCCAGGTTGCAGGAGAGTGGCAGCCTCCAGTCTATCAGGGCCATTAGGCAGCGGCTAACGGACCTCGAAGGGAGCAAGAAGAACAGGCTGAAGTTGTTTGGAGACTATGTGCCTGCCCTGCAGACTGAGATTAACAGATGTGCTACCGCCCGCGAGTTCAACCAGAAACCCCTTGGACCCATTGGTAAGAATAGCTGCAGTCACACTACCCAAAACTGTGCATAGTTTGCTTCCAGATAACTTCCAGGTGTTTGAGCACGTGGTCACATGACAGACAAAACTATGCATAGTTTCAGTGATACCAAACTACCTGTAGGTTCAAGCTCTAACAGGAAAATATGCAAATGTTCAACAACATACGGAAGAATGCACAATGTGCTTAAACAACATGAATGGATCTGTTATCATGTCACAAACTTCTCAAAATTTCAGCTGTGCGCGGTCGCACTATACAAAACTGCGCATAATTCGCGAGAAGTGAGAAACTTCACAAGTGCATGCAGGAAGTTTCACAGGAAGTTTCGCTGTTAACTGATTGAGAAGTTTACGGTCACATTGCCCAAACTACGCGAAGCAAAATGCCAGGTAGCGAAACAACACATAATTTTGTGTTGTGTGACTGTACCTTATGATCACTGTTTCTAGTCATAATTCTATAAATGACTGCAATTGACATTGTAATGAATTTCCCAAATGGAGTCACAGTCTTACATTCAGCAAACATCAGAGAAAAAGAGTCATCTTGAAAGATGAACATGAAAGCAGAAGCCATTTTGAGGTGATGGAAAAATTCTAAAAGGGGGTGTGGGGACATCTCTCAGGCTCAAATCTGTTCAGAGGACCACTGATGATAATTTTCAAATTAGGGTTGGCGGCCAATTTGTCTAGGGAGGCAGGAGCATGTTTTCTACATTTTTATAATGATTCTTGATTCACATCATGTGCCAAGTGCACCATTGTATGTCTCTATGTGCTCTACAGGGAGGACACCACATAAATATAGAAATCACATAATTATGTTGTGTACATCAATGATAAATGGAGCTGCATCACAATTCACTAACATCGCAGAAAAATGGACCTTTTCCCGTTGCCAGGCACCTTTCTGACACTGAGAGATGATCGCTGGGCGCTTGGAGTGGAGGCGTGCCTGAAGACACTGCTGTTCTCGTTCTGCTGCCATGACCAGCACGACGCCCGCATTCTCAAGCGCATCATGGGGCGCGTCGTCCCACCAGACAAACCCCAGCCAGCCATCATCACGGCCAGGTTTGAGGTAAGAGGGCGATTCAGTTTGATTTGGTTTGATTGATCCTGAGCGTCAGATACGGCGTCGCTGTTGATGCCTCGATAGCTAAATGTAGGCATTTTGAAAGTAGTTACAGAACACTTGTGACCTGTGACTATGTTACCCTAAGTCTTTAAAGGACAAGTTCACCTTCATAAACATAAGGATTGAGAGAATGTAGCAATATTAGTAGAACACATCAGTGAAAGTTTGAGGAAAATTGGACAATCGATGCAAAAGTTATGAATTTTTAAAATTTTTGTGTTGGAACTGCTGGATGAGGAGACTACTAAGGCTTGTGATGTCATATGAGTACAACAGTATAAACAAAATGTAAAGAAAATTCAACATATTTAAAATTTTTTCTCATAATAAAAGAGCACTTGACTTGCCTCTTTCTAAAGGCAATGGGAATAATATTACCCATAACATATGTCAGTAACGAGTCAAGGGAATGTGTACTTTTTTCAAAAGATGAAATTTTGTGAAATTCTCTTTATATTTTCCTTTATATTGTCACATGTATGCTGTACGCATATGACATCATACATTGCAGTAGTCTTCTCATCCAGCAGTGACTGCAAAAAAACTTCAAAAATTCATAACTTTTGAACGGATTGTTCGATTTTCCTCAAACTTTCATTGATGTGTTCTACTAATACTGCTACATTCTCTCAATCCTTATGTCAATGAAGGTGAACTTGTCCTATAATGTTAAAGCAAAAAAAAAAAGCAACGAAAAACCCAACAACTGCTCTACATATTTGGATATAGACTAAGTTTAAATTGATTGTTTGAATTTCATGTCAATAGAGATTTTGTGTATTTGATAACTCCAGCCCAAATGTCAAAATTGAGTCATGATTTGAACTTTGAAATGTGACATTGAATGTTGCATGTTTCTCTTGCATTTGAAACTGACTTACCTGGTACCTGACCGTTTGGTCTCATATATGTGTGACTGCAGCTACACTTTGAAACAATGAGGGTTTTTTTTTTTGGTCACACCCATGCTTGGTTTAGTGATCTTACCATTTATGTAAATGGTTGTTGGAAATAGAATAGGAGAAATCATATATTACTCATAGGTTAAAATCGCTGATGAAATAGCCATTAAATTTCAAATGGTAAGTTTGCATTTAAGTTCATTATTAGTTGCCCGACATTGTTGCGTGTGATATTGGTGTAAAATTTAGTAGTTTAAGTGAGCTTTAACAATCATCACTTGCTTTCATTTGATTGTTGCAGTCACACCTATATAACATAGAAGCAGCTGCTGTGCAAACTGATGTCTTCCCTGCCTTTCTGGACATTGTGGCGGTCAACAATCCGGTCATTTTCAACACCCTAGTGGACCAGGTAAGAACGCAGTAGAGAAATGTTGCATACCTTCTTGTGATTTGCACACATTGTGGCACGCCAGATAGGTCTTCTTTATTATTATTGTTCTTATTGTTATTATTGTTATTATTATTATTATTATTATTGTCGTTGTTGATGTTGTTGTTGTTGTTGTTATTATTATTATTATTATCATTATTATTATTATTATTATTATTTTGCATTGAGTTGTTTCTATTGCAACTGATTAACAAATTACCCTTTATTGACGTTAATAAGCACTTGTTATTCAGCATTGTAGAAGTATCCATAATAAAGGATCAGAACTATTGCTGGCTGTCGGATGGAAGCTTGGTAAACTAGTGCAGAGATTCTCAATCAGTTGCCTCTGGTGGGCCAGGATGTATTAAAAAAAATATTTGTTTTCGATCTATACATGTAACTGGGCCTCAATAAAACTTTGTAGGAGCCACAATGGGCCTTGGGTTAATCCCTAGGCAGTCCGGGGGAAGGTTGAATCAACCCCCCCCCCCCCCCCCCCCCCGAGATCTCGATCTCGGCCGTCAATCGCACAGTTGCCACGAAAATTGGCACATACATTACCTGTGGCATAATCTACCAAACTATACAAAAAGAAATTCAAATTTTCATTGAAATATTAATTAATTATGCTAATATATCCCTAAAATCATACATTTTGCTGTAAATCAGAAAATAAAGCTCCTAGAATCATAATTTTTGGTGATAACATTTTTTGTAGCATTCCTAACAATGTACTTTAAAAAAATGTGGTCTCAAAATTAATTTCTTATGTATTGTATAGTTTTATAAATTTCTAATGTATTTCTTTGTTTTTAGATCTTTTGTTTTATCACTTTTTTTGGGAAAATTTATGACAGAACCTATTTCAAGCATACTTATGCTAAAATCAATTGATTTCAGCCTATGAAAGTGAAAATAATTATATCTTTTTGAATAAGATGAGAAAACTCCATTTGCATAGACTTCGTACACAAAATCACGTTTTTGAGCCATTTTTGGTCTGACAGGCATGTATAAAAGGTCGTGCTGCGTCTTAATGGTATGCCCAATTTTCGCGACAATGGTGTCAAAAGATGTGTGAGACTTGAAAGTAAAAAGTCAGCGAACAGCGCGCTCAAAAAATTTTGTGCAGCTGAAAAGTCGTGGAAAATGTTGACAACCCCCTGGCCGTTTTAGGGTCTAAAGGGGTTGAGAAGCTCAGGTCTAGGGACATGACACCTGTCTAGAAATCAGGAGGTCATTGGTTCAAGTCCAGCCGAGTGTGTACGCCTGTGATTTTTATCATGGCTACTGCTAAAACATTAAATAATCAGGGCAATTTGCTAATCAGTTGCAAGATCTTCTTTTTACCCTGTTATATGGTGGTGGCTTACTGAAAGGATACAGACGGTGTTGGTTGGAATAGAAACACAAATATTGATTTACAGAGGTGTGGATCACAGAGGACTTTATTTGTTATTTTGGGGGGTTGGGGGTAGGGGAGGGGGAGGAGTCTCTTTTCTTTTAAGAGAATTAAAAGGGCAATATTATGGCAAAAAGCAAAAAAGTTATTGAATTAAGTTTGTAAAGTATCATGGCTTAATAATGGTATTTTTCTGATCAATTTTTCTTGTGGTAACTGATCAATTGATATCACTGGAATTTGCCCCAAAATGGTGACATTATTTCAATGCGGCAGCAGCCATCATTACAAGATTCCTGGGCGAGCACCAGCTCTAAGCTAGAAAGTGAACCACCGTAATATTGGTCATTAGTAGGTGAGAAGTAAAGTTGGGCTTTAAAGCAGAATGAAAGACTGGTCACATGTTAGCTCTTGACCAATCATTTGATTAGGATCCATATCACCATTTTAAGATTTGATATATTGACTGCTAATGGTGATTTTTGTGATTAATGATAGGGCTCTCATTTCATCTCAATGCTCCATGTAGCGGAGAGTAGAGAACATCCTTCTTATCGAGAGGAGCCAGGACGCCAGGCAGTTCCTCCGCCACACCCCACCGCCAAACTGCCGCGAGGCTTTCACTATGGCTGGGGACCAGGTTTACGCCGGGGCAGAGCAGAGGTTCTATGCCAGCATGCAGAGGGAGGCCCGCATTCTACGGGGGAACATTGATGGTCAGATTCGGTGCGGACGGGGACCAAAGTTTTCTTTAAAAATAGAGAGAAAAAAAATAGTTGTCCACTTTATTGCGATCCTTACATGAGAATTTTTGAGTCTCTTTTAATTACTTTTTTGACTTGTAGTGCGCATTGACATCAGAAATAGTAAATATTTATCAGTCAATATCTGTTTCTCATTTTCTTTGGGAGTCATTTGGGGGTCTGTAAACTCTCCCCCACCATGCCCGCCCCCCTGTCCTGGAAGTGGTTTGTTACTACATCAAGTTTTCTCAAACCTAGCCAACTAAATGCATCCCAAATAATTTGTTACAGAGAAATTAGATGTGGAACTCAACACTTGCATCATAATTCATGCCTCAACAGGGATGAGATTATCATATTGGTACAGCTCTTAATAATCATATTGATACAATTCTTGATTATCATGTCGATACAGCTCTTGATTATGGTATTGACACAGTTCTTGATTATCATATCGATACAGCTCTTGATTATCGTATTGATACAATTCTTGATTATCGTATTGACACAGTTCTTGATTATCATATCGTTACAGTTCTTGATTATCATATGGAGATGTTTATGCTAACATATACTGTATACGCCATATACTTCGCAATTCTAAATTTTTGCAAATCGGGAATACCTGACGATTTCGCGAGTGGTTAAATTCGCGATTGTGGAGTCCTGTACTGAAGTGTACACGCGTACGTTACATTCACATCGGGATCATAGTGAATATTTTCGTGTGTCTTTAATTTCACGAATAGCACGTGACTCGCGAAATTCATGAAAATAAAAACCTCGCTAAATATTTGGCGTATACAGTATTACTTTTTTTATTGTCGTCATTATTAGTGAGCCTGATGAAAGATGGGTCCCACCTGTTATTAGGACCTCTTTGTTTTTGGGGTATCTCATTCAATATACTTTTAATTCCTCTTACAATCGTATGCTCTTTAATATTTCATATAAGTGTTTCTGATTATCTCACAAAAATTTGAAACCTGAATCCCCATCTCAACCAAAACTTTACCATCCTTTTAACAAGAGACCGCCAAACAAGAGGCAGATTTATCGGTCTAGACTTTTTACTGCTCTGGGTCATGTATTACAGAGACACCAAAAAGGAGCTGAGCGACAAGACTCAGGAGCAGGAGCAAGTCAGAGAAGAGTTGAAACGTCTGCAGCAAATCATTTCGGAGAACAACAGTCTCAAGAAGCGGGCCCAGAGACAGCGATCACAGCTGCAGGACCGGATCGGTGGCATCAACAATGTGAGTCACTCCGTAGAGGGCACCCTTTGGAGTTTGTCGGGACTCCGGAGGGAGTATGTAGACTCATTTGGAAGCTAGTGGCTGATTCTGAGAAGTTGTTACGAGCCATGCTGTGGAGTAATACAATACCCACATAATAATGCCTTGTGATAATGTAGGATTGTGTATTTGTTGGTGTTGCCACATTTATTCTCATTGCTACAACTGTGTCTGCCACCTCGTCACAATTTCACGAATTGCCATTTAGGTCACTATGTCTTTTTTCTCACAATGTCTTTTTTCAAGAAAAAATTATGCTGTGTCAATGGAAGACCTCTTTACTACTGTCTTTTTTTTTTATTGCTTGATTTTTGTTTATCTATTTATTTTCATAGAGGACCTAAAAAATAGATCTTCTTATGATTTTGGTATAATGTAACAAGGACATATCAAGTTATTAACCTATTGACATATAAATCTTGTATACTGCAAGAGCTTGGGATAAGCTTTAATAAACATTAATCTCTTGTGAACAAAGTGTAATTGCGTGGTATATGAATACAAATATGTACACAAATAGTATATTGCATGGTAATTCGCAATTTTGTTGGCACCTAGGCTCAAATTCATGAAGGTGGTACAATCTTGTCCATGGTTTAAACCATGGACAAAGACCGTAGTTTTGTATGGAGCGCCAAGTGTTGCATAGCCTATTTCGTTACGAAATCAGTCTTTTTCGTCGACGAAATGACTGAATTCGTAACGAAATAGGCCATGTGACACTTGCCGCCCCAAACAAATTGTCCATGGTTTAAACCATGGACAAGATTGTACCACCTTCTTGAATTCGGGCCCTAAAGTACGCTCACATTGACGTGCATGGTAAGAATACATTCTGTTGCATAGGCGACGTGATGATGAGAAATTTTTCCTACCACAACAGCAAGTACTGGAGCTAGAGGGGGAGGCTGAGGGGGAGCAGGAGGCCAGTCTGGCTGAGCTTGAGGGAGAGGTGAGGCGGATTGAGGAACAGATAACCACGGTGACACAGAAAGTCGATCAGCTAGCTGGTAGCTTCAGGGAGGCCAGCAATCGGCTCAAGGAGGCCATCGAGCAGTACGACGCCATCGACCTAGCGATTCAGGAGATCAGCAACCATCTGGATCCACTGAAGGTACAACATTTGACATCGAGGGACCACAAAATATGATACAGTCGACACCCGTCCTCAGGCTAACAGTTTTCTTTTGTTATGTCAAAGTTTTGTGATAACAAAAAAAAAAAACTTGTAATAGTAATTTTTTCTTTTTTCCTAGAGATTAGTGGGATACTCACACACACACACACACACACACACACACACACACACACACACACAAAATGTTGAACAAAGATCTGTCGATGACATCTGTCAATCACTGCTGAAGTACAAATATATATGAATAACGGAAGACATTAGAATGCACCTTCTTTTAAATAGAGCATAAACTGCGTGTTTCCTTGTAATCCATTTTATTAATCATACTAGTGCTTCCGCAGTGCCTGACAGATGAAATGCTCATTCTTTAAGACTGATCCTAACTTGCATGTTTCCATAATAGTAAAGTCTTTTGTTAATCCCATTAGTACCTTAGCAGTGATTGACAGATGATGTCATGGACAGATTCTTGTTGTAGGATTTTTGTTTTTGTTTTGTTTTTGGAGTATTTAGGTACTGTGAAGAAAAATAAAGAGTAGAGAATTTATGAAATATGTGGTATGCATTAAACCCGTTGAGGACGGACTGATTTTGCTACAACAAGCATTTCCCATAGACACCTGCCTGAGTATACTCAGGACTCGTCCTCAATGGGTTAAAGAACACAGCACCAAACCATAGATACAATATGTTGTGTCTGGGACTCAATGGGTTAAAGGGATCGTATAGTTTTGGTTGAGACCTAACTTCAGGTTTCTAACATTTTCGGGTGAGATAACGAGAAACCTGAAAATATGAAAGAGCATGTAATTCTGAGAGGAATTTAATGTTTATTTGATGAAAACTGGTTTTGAAATGGCTGAGATACCCAAAATAGAGCAATTCTAATAAAAGGTGGGACCCACCTTTTATTACGATTGCTTTGTTTTACTTTGTTTTTATCTCAGCCATTCCAAAACCGATTTTCATCAAATAAACTTTGAATTTCTCTTAGAATGGTATGCTCTGTACTATTTCACAAGTGGTTTCTTGATATCTCACAAAAAGTTAAAAGCCCCTTCCTCATCTATAGCAAGACTGTATCATCCCTTTAAACTTGTGTGCTGATTCTCTTGGTCACTTCAGGATGAAATGACCCAGGCCAGCCTGGAGGTTGAGGGCACCAAGCAGGCTCGCAAACATTACGAGGATAAGAAGAAGGAGCTGTTGGCGAGTATTGCCAATCTCAGGAAGCAGCTAGTAGAGGAGGCGGAGAGAGTCAACGTACGTACACACAGCCCACAACCATCACTTAAAGGCATAATTTACCATTTGCAGATGAAACAAAAACCCAGCATTAATGCTTTGAAATAGTTCTATGATGTGAGTTAGGGATAGAAACAACCACTGTAAAGATTTGAATCAGTAAAATCAATGTTAAGTATTGTTAGATATACAAAATGTGAACAGTAGTTAAAATAAAAATGTTTCCAGACTAAACTGTCTGCAGTTATGGTTTATAGAGAAAAATACTGATATCTCCTTATATTTTAGGCTTCATTGCAAAAAAATTGTTTATGGTTGGATGTTTTGTGGTACAACAGACCTATGCATCAGCTATATGCATCAAATGTGATATCTTGAACATTTTTTGAATCACTGCTCCCAAAGGTAGACAGGGCCTTTAAGTAGTGGAAAGGTGGACATTTTTGTTAGCTCAACAGGAAACCAGCTTGAAAATAAAAGCACACAAATTTTTGACTGTCTATATGTAACAAATTCATCTTATCCAGCTGAGCACAGAGAGTTACTCGCACAAACATTTCCGCTTTTGTAATAGGCTTCTCATAGTTGCTAAAGGATATGTGTCAAATTGATATCACAAGGAACTACCCAGGTGTTTATCGGAAGTGTTCAGATGCCATTGTTTTTACTTTGAATGTGTTCATTGTGAATTCAGAATGTAAATGCACATACCATGAAGATAACTAAAGAGAGACTCCTGTTCCCACGTTTGGTGTGTGTAAAAATTATTTAGAAGAAAATCCTGTAGAAGGTTTTGTTTTAAGGCTTATTTTACAGTCTGGATGAATGTACCTATTCCATTGCGATACAAAAGTAGGTTTCTTGTTACAAAATAGAAGGCATAACTGCACTACAAACTTCAGTTTGTTTGCTTGTCTGTCTGTAGTTCAAGTACAGCCTGTGCATATACATGATTAGGCATGTGGTGAAATCCAAATCAAGGTCTAGCACTTTTGGCAGTCTTCCCTTCCCTGATTGATCAATTCCTGGGGAGAAAGAAAGATGGGAAAGATAGTAAAGTGGAAAGATACTTTGTACAAAGAAAGAATACTCTTCTTGAAGTTTGTTAACCCTAACTAGGCCGGGCTATTTAGGTAGATCATAGAGCCGGGGGGGGGCCTCCCAGGCCCCCCCTCCAGATCCCGGCCGTCGACCGCGCGATCGCGATGAAAATTGGCACACACATTGCCTGTGATGTAATCTAAAGTACAACGAAGTTAAATTTTTTTAAAATTATCATTTATGCTAAATTATGCTAATTTATGCATAATGATGCATGAAATCAGACAATTTGGTATAAATCACTAAATAAAGCTCGAAATGAGCACATTTTTTGTGTAAATATTCTTTTTAGTGTCCTGAGCAAATATAAGAGAAAAAAATTGCGCCATTAGAAAAATTTTCTTAAGTATTTTATTGTTTTTTGAATTTCTTATGTATTTCCTTGTTTTTTTGACTTTATGTTTTTCATTGTTTTTTCGATGAAACTTGTCCGCGAAAAAAAAAAAAAAAAAAGAAAATATGTTATGAATTGATTTTAATCAATAAAACCCCAAAATAATCATGCTTTTATGAAATTTGCCTGTAAGCACAGTTTCCATTGAAATTGTACACGAATTCACGTTTTTGAGCAATTTTTGGTCTGACATGCACATACATATTTATGCGCAACTTCGGAACCGCGCGCCCGGGCATCGCAAATTTGGTGTCAAAAGATGCGGGAGACTTGAAAGAAAAAAGTCATGAAACGTCGCGGCGATAGCTTTTCGCGTTAGCAATACATCGCGCGGAACGTCGAGGGGGGGGCCTCGGAGGCCCCCCCCCCGGCCTAGTTAGGGTTAACTTACGATACAGTACAGCATACTGTAATACAACCAGATCATTTGTATAATGCTCTTCTGCAGTCA
Organism: Diadema setosum; assembly: GCF_964275005.1. NCBI lineage: Eukaryota > Metazoa > Echinodermata > Echinoidea > Diadematoida > Diadematidae > Diadema > Diadema setosum. The sequence goes on along the minus strand of NC_092691.1, from coordinate 2,238,090 downwards.
ATGACTGGTTTCACAGTACTTTACAACAAAATTCAGTCACAGATTGGCATTTAAAAGAAAATTTGTAAGATTCTTCTTGAAGCTGTCAAGGGATGGGGAAATGCAGACGAACCGTGGCAGATTGTTCCACAATCGTGGTGCAGCCATCACAGAAGCAATGTCCCCAGCTCTGCTGTTGGTTTTGGGTACATGGAGTAAGGTGCTATCTGCACTTGAGTCTAGTCCAGGTCGAGCAGAATAGTATGGCTAATAAGAGATCTGAGATAAATAGGAGCTCTCAGTCAAAGAAACTTGTACATAATTGTTAAGATATCAAAAACAATGCGTTGTGCGACCGGTAGCCAATGTAGCTGCTTCAGCATGGGGGTGACACGATCACGCCTACCAGTACGGCACATGAAAAAACTTCATGTGTATTGTTTGCAAATCCAACAGGAGGAACTGGAGAAAGCAACCCAGATCTGTCCGGAGAGGCCGGAGGATCTCAACCGCGGGGCGGACAATATCAGGCGGGAGGTCGCTCAGCTAGCAAAGCGGATCCGGAAGGAGAAGAAACTGTGAGCCTTAGTAGAGGTTTTAAAGGCACTGTCCCCCTTTTGTTGTGCTTCTGAAATTATACTCTTGTCTAATCAGACCAATTTTTAACTGCTCTGGAATGCTCTTTTAACCACATCTAATAAGTTCTGTCTTGGTGTGCATCCTCAGAGGACTGTATGGTCATTTAAAGAGATATTTTTGTCCATAATGGCGTGAAATAGGAACAGTAGAATTGTACATTCAATTTAATTTCTGTACTGCAGAATTTACTGGACACTGGTACATGTGTTGCATTTTAAAACCCTGTAACACAAGTTTTGCGCCAATACTATATAAGAGCTTATATTGTATTTTATTGCACTGTATAGTAATTGCAGCATGGAGCCCAAATATTGAAATTAGGATGGTGTGGCCCAGGGCACCTGCAGCAATGCCCAAATTTAGAGATTGTAACATATTGCTTTCTTATGTGAGAGTCAATCTGATCATCTGTCTACACGCAAGTCAACTGGGCTTATGTCAAGTAATCGGCTAAGTTAATGAAAAAAAAGCATACCCTATTTACATTCAAAGCCTTATGTGTGTATTCCTCTGGACATGCAGAAGTTGAACATCACTTTTAAAGTTGATGTATTCTCATCAGTCCTGTCAAGATGGCCTTATGTGGAGTTGACTGTAGTGAGTGAGGGCTGCCTTTCTTCACGCAAAGACACTGTCCCTTTGGTGTGGATCACAAGGGAACATTACTGTAAAACGAGGAATGTTCGCGTGCATTCTTGTCTACACTGTATGCATTGAATGCCAGTGGCAATTCTTGAAAATTTCATGCCGCGAAAAAGGCCATCAGCGCCAATTCCCAAAAACTTCATGCTGGGAATATATCATGTTTTACATTACTACAGTACATTAGCACTCATCTGGTTAAAATGGAGAGTGGTCTTTTGAAACAAGGAAAAGAATTTTTAAGTTAAATTTCTTTCTTTTTCCTCAGACAAGGAGATCCAGACATAATCACAGAGGCGTACAATGAGAAGAAACAGAAGTACTCAACAGTTGAGAAACAGATCGAGAGCAGCAAGAAGATGATCAGAGTGAGAATCCTGTCTGGTTTGCCCTTCCCCCTTGCCTACTTCCTTCTGCCTCCCGACTCCCTCCCTTTCCGTCCTTCTCCCTCTCTTGCCTTTTCCCTTGTCTCTTCCTTCCTCTGCTTCAGCCTTGAGATGGCAAAACAACGTATCTACATCCAACATCATTTCCAGTAAATCCAGTTTGAGGTTCGCAAACCTACAGCTCTTTTTCTGTTTCTGTTAAACACTTCATATCTTACCCTAGAAGGACCAACAGTATCAGTTAGTTATACAGTGAGTACAAATGTATTTCACGAGACGCTTTATTTCTAAAATAATTTGCATTTAATCAAAACATATGTTTTTTTGCCATCTTAACATAATCATGCTATTGCCATTGATATGGTAAAACAAGGTAAGTCTCGATCACTGGCGGGCGTGTAATGTCCTACAACGTCAATATGCGTGTGCTTCTGCAGGCACGTGCGGCGTGCAGCCTATTACTGCATAAACATGTAGATGGCAAAACAATGTATTGCATGTAGATACGTTGTTTTGCCAAGTCCATGCCCGACGTGTGTTGAGCAGGGGCAAGCGTATCGCCGCATAGGTTGTTTTGCCAACAAAATTTGAACAATTCCCACTGGGCGGGAGCATCATAACTCAGTAACGGAATGGGTTCTGATTTCAAGATTTGGTCAAGAGTTTGATTATACTGAATTAAGCTGAAATATGTGGCGAAATCAATTTTCATGAATTTTTGACGTACGTTGTTTTGGCCATCTCAAGGCGGACTTCCTCCCTCCATTTCCATTTCCATTCCCCTTCCTTGCCTTTTTCATTTCCCCCTCCTTTTTCTCTCCCCCTAATCTACCCTCTTCAATACTGGCTGCTAATCTGTGCATTGTGATCCCTTCCGGATCCCTTCCCTTGTCCATCCTCTCCTTCCCCCCTCCCTTTCCCCTTCTATTTCCCCTCAGTAGTCCACCCCTATTAATCCAGATTATGTATCCTTGGAACTGTGTACAAAATCAAAACAGCCTGCAATCTAAGGACTCATGTCCTATGATTACAAAACAGCAGCTTTACATTGCTACATTAACTAAGAAATATTCATGTAGTTATTTCATTCCACTATTAAAAGCTCTTCATAGGTTACTTGTCAAATATCAGGTTACATTATGTGTTATTATTGCTAGCCTTACGTTATTCTGCACCTAACTGTAATCATCATGAAAGGTTTCTTTAATCCTCAGGCGCTTGTTTGCTTTAGGTATCAAAGATCAAGTAACCATGGGGAATGTATGGCACTTAAGGACCTTGTTTTTAAGGTAGACTTGTTTCTACCTGCCCTTTGACTGCCTTTGCTAGGTGGAGGTAAATCATGATTTCTTATCAGTATTATCATCATCATTGCAACTTCCCAATACAGGGAAACCTCGGTATGATGAGCAGCTTTGGACCTTTTAATTATCCTCCAGAAATTGGGTATCTTATTATGTCAGTGATAAAAACAAAAAATTAGCAGGTATGGGCCTGCTAAATAACCTCTTTTAATCAGGTATCTTGCTAAAGGATGAAAACAAAGTGATAAGAACTATCAAATTAAAAAGAAACAGGACCTACAAAATTAACTCATTATATCAGGTATCTCTCTGTATTTGACATCGCTATGAAGAGGTTCCACCCTATATGTGAGGTAAATGCCTGTGGCTATTGTTTGTTTTCAGGTGCTGGAAGCACAGCTGATCAAGAGGATTGAGAGGTTGAACGACCTTCGCCGCTACATCGCCAAACGGACAAAGTACTTCTTCCTTTCCATGATGTCAACCCGTGGCTACTCCGGTCAGATCAAGTTCGACCACAAGGCACGGGAGCTCAACCTGATTGTGAGTGATGGTCATGTGGTAGAATGAGTAGTTTTAACCTTGTCATGTTTTGATGGTATACAATGTGTATGTACTTTACATGTTTCTGCAGAATCAGCCATAATTTTGTATTATGTATAATTCAAGAAGTTTGTTACGACTGTATTTTATCTGTTCTGTGGAATTGGGTGATTCAAAAGCTTTTTTGGTTTTTAAGGCTACATAGCCCATACAGGTCTGTGGATGATGTTTTATGGGACTGATTAGTTAAAGAGGAAACTTTAACTGTTATTATCAAATACATGTAGCCATGTATTATGCATCTTTATCTATAAATTGAAAAACCCTCATTTTTAATAAATCATACATTTTTTTTAATGTAACACAATTTTTCATATTCTTAGTACATATTCTGTATGTGTCATGTCAGTGACACTTGATGTGGATGGGGTACAAATTCTCATGAGACATAAGGACTGCCCTAATTTTCCCTTATACTGTACTAGGATTGAAATAGGTACATGGATGTTGAGATATTTTATTCTTTGTTAAACTTGAAAGAATGTTATGTACAATAGTACATACATGTACTTATTTGGTTTTGTATGAGTATTATGCAAAATTTGTTTACATGTACTGTTTTTAGGTTGTCATCCGTTCCAGCGAGTCACATACAATTTATACTGCCAGCAGGTTGCGGGAATGATTCTGACTTTCCTATTTGTGAAATACTTGGTATGGCTGTTTTTTTTTTTTTTTTTTGCTTTGATTGTTTTAATTTTATGTATGATTTGTTTTTGAAAATCAATAAAACACACACACACACACACACAACAAAGAATTCATGGCAAGATAAGTGTAGGGTGTTGGATCCCCTGGAAGAGAAAATCATGGGAGGATACTTTGGATTCTGCAGCGGTATGCCGTTGCTATGGTGTCACATCGACAGTTTGCGCTTTACTAGCCATATTTCTTCTTTGATGTGGAGGTGTATGATTGGACAGTCTAGCTGCTGATTGTTTTTGGTGATAGCTCTATTATTATTTTAATTTTCAGACCTCAGTCGTTTGATGTCCCAGATGCATTTCTCAAATGAATGGTATACGTAGGAGAATTCTAGTCAGTTCATGAGAAACATTTGCACTGTATGGCAATGAACATTCCTGGTTCATACAGGGAAACCCCATTAGAACAGATTCACTCACAATGCAATGTTGTTTTTAACAAGGTGAATTTGGCAGTCTCGATTAACCATTAGTGACTGAATTTAGCTAATTTCTTTTTTAGTATGTTTAAAACAAGGTGACGGTTTAAACAAGATAAAATCAACAGTCATGGTGACGTCCTTATAGCAAGGTGAGTAAATCACTTCATGTCAGTTCAGTCAATGAGAAAATGATGCAAACTCTATTTTTCTATATTTGCAAATAAAAAACCAGGTTGATTCGGATCAGAGTAAGGCTCTCAAGGGTCGAAAACAGGACACGTCAGCCACCGATGTGCGGAGTCTATCGGGAGGGGAGCGTTCCTTCTCCACCGTCTGTCTCATCATGGCGCTGTGGGAGTCCATCGAGTCGCCCTTCAGGGTCATGGACGAGTTTGATGTCTTCATGGTAAGCACAGCGATGTGGGAGCCTTCATCATTCGGTTTAGACCGATATACAGATAGTAAATCTTCATGAGTGCTGTGGCGAAGGATTTTGCATGAGATGAAAGATGAGGCATGCTATTCAACGAGGCAAAGCAGAGTTTAGATAGAGCACCTCATCTTTCATCGAGTGCGAAATCTTGTTCCTTTGCTTGAGTAAGGACCATACTGTAAAACACAATATTTTCACGGCATGAAATTTTCGCAATTTGGAGCCGACGGCCTTTTTCGCTGCATGAAATTTTCGCGAGTCGTCTCTAACATTCAGTGCATGTAGTGCAAACAAGAACTTTCATGTGCATTTTAATTTCGCAAATCTTGGCTCTCACGAAATTAGAATGCATGTGAACATTCCTTGTTTTACAGTACACTGTTTGTTTTATAAAACAGATGTGAGTTCCTGAAAGGGAAATGATAGTGTAATAAAATTGTGTGATTGCACAGTTCTACCACCATGATTAGTTGATATTGTTGAGAGTAAAGTAGTGATTGACTGCACGTTTGCAGCTGATTGACTGCCTGTTACAAAGTATGAAACATGACACCAGAGATGTGCAATGGTATGAGTTGATTATGAGCCTACCTTGAGAGTGAATTTAAACGGATGAAGTCGGGGTGCAATATCCAAAATTGATCAACAAAAACTGGACGCTAAGCAGTGACAGCGTGCAACGGTATGTTGAACTGCATGTCATGTGATGAGCAGTTGTCCAATCGGATAGCTAGAATCTGTTTAGGTGTTGTATTATATGTATTTCCATCGCTCACTGTGATAGCTGAATTTGCACTTCTCTCCTGTGTCTTGAGGAATTGAACCAGTAAGGGAGTTTTATGCTACTCAAATTTTATGTACAAACCTGTTACCTTACCTTGCCTATATAGTTAGACAATAGGGAAATTGTGGGGGGATGGGAGTTGAGGTACATGTATGATTCAAATTGATGATATTGTCCTGTAATCAAAAGGTCACTGTTTCCAATCAAGTACTGTAAAAGTGGATATTTTCGCGCGACTAATTTTTCGCGCTTGGTCGGGCAAGAAGAGTTTCATGTGTTTTTAGTTCCGCGGTATCAAGACATCACGCACAGGAACATATGGCAAGCAAAAATATTTGTGTGCTTTTATTTTCACGCTAGTTTTTTGGTTGTGCGAAATGTGCGAAAATTTCAACACCACGAAAAGTTCCACTTTTACAGTAATCAGCTGCTATTTCTCTGTAGACGTGCTTTAGCCATAATCTGTCTGTTCATTATCCTCTGATTGTGTAGGATATGATGAACAGGAGAATCTGTATGGAAATGATGCAGCAGTTCGCCAAGGATCAATCATATCGCCAGTTCATTTTCCTCACCCCACAGGACATGAGGTAAGTTGTGTTTGGGCCTCGGGCGTGAGGTGTCTGCAACGTTAGTGATCGTAATATTAGTGTAGCTTTAACAGGTTGCAATGGTTACTGTCTTATCTGTTCTGGCTGGCTGTATGTATTCCTGGTACATTTTCCACCATTACACACAAAGATGTTGTGTGTGTTTATGTTCGTGTGCATGTGTGTGTGTGTGCATCAGTTCCTTTGATGGAAGAAGGGGGAAAATTGTATGTGCGTGTGTGCATGTTTGCATTAGTTCCTTTAGTGAGACAGACAGACAGACAGACAGACAGACAGACAAACAGACGGAGACAGAGATGGTATGTGACATGTGCTGTGTGTGCACTTGAGCGTGTGCTGATAAGGTGATTAACATAGGTACCAGACTACCATTACTTGTTTAGTTGTAGCAGGGAAAAGGGCAGATGTAAGAATATGTGTGTTTGATATGCTTGTGTGGTTTTCTTTTTGTGTGTGTTGTGGGATATGTTTAATGCCAAGCATATTTGTATCTGTGTCTGATGAGTTAGTAGAGAATGCAAACTGGCTATCAGCCCATGAAAATTGAAGGATTCTTGCATTTGCACAAAATTCACAGCAGAAGCATATTCTTCAACAAATATTTTAATTGCTTTGGAATGATTGATTAAGCATGCCAATATAAATCCTTCTAGCATAACAGATTTAACAGTCTGACCATAAGTACATGTACATGCAACTACAAATCATATGTTAGGATACGGTAATTGCTCAGCGGCTTGGAAGCAATGTTACCCAATATCTGTGTATGTTTGTATGTGTGTTGTGTATATTATTATTATTATCATTGTAAGGAGATATTTTCAAAAACTGGTTTCATTGATTTGTGGAATAACACTTTTCTTCTCAGAACTAAGCAATCCAACATGCTGTACGTTATGGCATTTCTGGCAATTGGGAAATAAAAGTTGCATTGTGCACTGCTTTCAAATACACCTCCCCTTATATTCTTTTTAATTCTTTTTTTTAGATAAATGTTCTCAAACTTGCAGTGTTTGGTTAAAGGGATCGTATAGTTTTGGTTGAGAACTAATTTCAGGTTTCTAACATCTTTTGGTGAGATATATGAGAAACCTCTTATGAAATATGAAAGAGCATGTAATTCCATGAGGAATTCAACGTTTATTTGATGAAAATTGGTTTTGAAATGGCTGATATATCCAAAACAGAGCAATTTTAATAAAGTATGGGACCCACCTTTTATTATGATCGCTTTGTTTTGCTTTGTTTTTGGATGTTTCAGTCATTTCAAACCTGATTTTCATCAAATAAATTTTGAATTCCTCTTAAAATAGTATGCTCTGTACTATTTCATAAGTTTTTTCTTGGTATCTCACAAAATGTTAAAAGCCCAATTCTCATCTCCACCAATACTGTACCATCCCTTTAAATGTGTGATTTTTAAAGCATAGAAGGGCGTTGCTTGAACTCACGGTAAATTTCATGGTGATCTGCCCCCTCCGCCCACTACAGTCGGATCTCCGCGAGCAGGTTCCTCCGCATCCACCGACTGCACGACCCAGAGCGTAACCAAGCTTATCTGACTGCTGACAGCGAGGTTCACACCGAGCAGGAGTGGGAGCAAGACGAGTGAATCCGCTGGATGTCAGCAACGGTCTCCGTCTGTGAGAGTTTTCCCTAGAGCATGGTGAGGACATGAAGGGAGATGGGACCCATGGACCAAAGTCATCAACCTTGAGATATGGAGCGGGAAATCAAGGGGTGGGGGCTCTGCATTAACAAACACAGGATCACACATTTTTCGCAACCGCAGAAAGTCTCCCATTTTGTTTTTTGTGTTCCAGGTGTTGCAATCTTGTGAAAAACCTTGTTTGCAACATTTGGCTGATGTTATCTGATGTACAGTCTTGCCAATTATTTTGACAAATATGGCTTAAGTAATGCCAATCCAGCGTAGTAGGTCAGCAAGTTGAGTGGAATGTGCTCAAATATGTACCGGGAATGAGTTTTTGCCACGATATGATGAAGGTTTACTTGAGCTTGTTAGTGTATCAGAATACTGCCAAAATATCCTTATGTGCTGAGAGAGATGCAAGAATAGTGCCTAGATGCGTACCTCCAGAATGCCAGATTGATATGTAGACAATATATATATATATAAATATCTTTTTGATCACCGGCAATTTATGACCCCCCCCCCCCCCCCTCAATTGAGCTTTCAGCTGATATAAAGGGAGGCATGTGTGGTCAGTAAAAATTTTGTAGTTTGTCGTACACCATGTAATCTGCACATTTAAGAAGCAACCAAAACAAATAGCTTGGTAACTGTTGCAAGCGAATACATTATGGTCCACTCCAAGTAATATGTCATTATTTGACACTCCATGTAAAAGCCATCATATGGACCTTGCTTAATAAGGGTTAACTTCATGTCTTGGTTCAAGATGTGACGTAGGAGCTTTACTAATGTATCTATAGCCAAGAGCTAGCAAAGAAATCATTACGTATGTCTGTTGTGTAGGAGTTTAGCTTTGATTTATTGGAGTTATATTAGTTACTGTCATCTTCGTCGTAACCCCTTGGTTAAATGTGTACCAAATCAAAAGACAAAGTTACATTTAGATGTAGGATTGTATGTCACATGTATGTTGGTAGGTTTACTGTTCAGTTTTGACACTGTTTCTTGCACATAGTGTACTTGACTAAAGACTGTTTTGTGATGTGCAAATGCAAAAGTGATTAAGCTTATGCTTAGAATAATACCTGTTATTATAGTCATCATCACAATTTCCAGTGTTTGCCTCAACGCATCTCCTCTGTATTATGTCAATGACATGTTTGTGGATTATAGTGGCTTATAGCGGCTAAATGTGTCTCAACCTCTGTGATCACGAAAGACCAAATCATTCTTAACAGGTATTTGGCATTTATAAGTATTTGGTATATAACTGCAAAACCTGACATAGTGCATGGTGTTTGCCAGTGAGTAATACGTGTTGGTTACTGACTTTTATTTGATGGATGAACTCCAAGTTCATACCGATGTATGTGTGTGTTTCTTTGTTTGCCAGTGTGTGTATGTGACAAAAATCGATGCTGAAAATTCAAACCAAAGGACACCTTGTTTGCCAGCTCAGCGTGGAAAAACCATGAAAAATTTTATGGCCGACTCTGCAAAAGTTGAACAAAAGTTGTTGACAGTGTGTGTGGATGTATCTGTTGTAAGTTAGTGAACATTGTATGAGGACTTGAAGTAGCTTTTTTTCTTGTGGGGGGGGGGGGGCATTTTAAGTGAATATTGTAGATTGCTATTCTTGTTCTACCTACAGCATTGTGTAGCCAAGCAATGGTCTGGTATAAACTGTCAGATACACTGTTGTCCATTTTTCTTTTGATGTGGTGACTTACATTTTTCTCTTGGGCACTCATATAAATTATGCCCCACTGAAGAAGACATAACTATGCAATATAAAACTACATTGCATCGTATTGTACACATTCCTCAGAAAACAGGGCATCAAGGGGTAAAATCTGTGTACTTTTGTATCTAAAGGTAGTTTAGTTTTGTAGATTGTGCCTACATTACTGCAACTCCACTTTTGTAGTTAAAACTGTACTTGACTATGCTACAATGCATTGGAAATGCTGAGGCATATGCATTTGAGTAGATTGCAAGTCTTGTGAAGAGATAAGTAAAGAGCAAGAAACCAGAAAGAAAGAGACAATTTCTAAAGAAACATTTCAACTTGCAGGTTGGAATCATTATCAATTCCTACAAACTGTAGGGTTGTCATTGTGCCTTACTCTCTTGATCCAAAATTGTGTGTAGTGAAACATATGACAGAGAAGTCTTACTATGTAAGATATTCTTTGAATTACTACACGGACTTGTGACATTAATGATTAAAACCTTAATTCTTTATTCATTTTTTTCCCTCATGGTTAGAACACTTTTTTAAAAGTCTATCTCACTTTTCTTTAATATCTAAACATCCTATTCCAAAGCTCTTGACAGAAGTGCATGTAGGTAGAATGACTGTTCTCACTTGTGTTCACTGAGGCTTTTACTCTACACTCGGTGAGGGTGTGCTTTGATAATTTTGTGGTAACATTTTCCGTCATCAGGTACAGTACATGTAAATAAAATAATGCTCAGTTTATCCTGTTTAGAAAGTTTAATTCTCGAGTGAGCCTGAAGTTTTTATTATGTTTTCTGTGTTCACAGTGGTCATTTATTGAGATGTACAACTGTATATAATATATGTGTGTGTGTGTGTGTGTGTATGTAAAGTGTTATTGTAATATAATATAATATGATATATAATATAATATAATATAATATAATATAATATGATATAATATAATATAATATGATATAATATAATATAATATAATATAATATGATATAATATAATATAATATAATATAATATAATATAATATAATATAATATGATATAATATAATATATAATTATACAGAGAGAGAGAAAATAGCAAAAGTAATCATTTGTCCATCTCCACTATTTAAAAGCAGAATGCTTGCATTCTTCAGAGAATATTGCTAAAAAATAGGAAACTTCATGCTTCGTGTTCATTTTGTCGTGGTTGCCTTTGTAGATTTTCCTACTTTGAGAATTGTAATCATGGGTTTGGGGTTTCCTGAGGTCACGAAAGTATTATATAAAGCATCCTAGAAAATGCATTTCGTCGTACATTTTGTATTATATTTTGCAGGTTGTGGAGGATCGTGGAGGAGTTGTGATGTGTCATGAAGGATGTTTGTCTGCTGCCCTCTATGGTCAAGGTAATTACCTTGACCATAGAGGGCAGAACCATAAAGTTCTGAGGAACTTTATGGTGAGGCCAGTAGATATACATGTACACGTATCTCTTTCTCTTTCCCTCTCTCTGCATTATAGATGTAAATAAATAAATAGATAATGTATGCATATATATATATATATATATATATATGATGAATGTGTGTGTGTGTGTGTAGCAGCTACAATTCTGTCAAAGATAACTGCAATCTTTTCAGAGCAGAACAATAGGACCTACATTAATTCTTGGGGTACAATCTTGTTTTATCTAATAAAAAAAAATTAGGAAACTTTATTGTGAAGTGGTGACATTAAATCATCTCTTACTAGTTGCATAATGGTTCCATGACATTTGCTCCTGCGACAATTGCTCCCATGAAATATCTGCATGCTAAGCCAAACATAAATTCTTATACCCAGCACACACATAACCCTATAACCAAAATCCTAATCCTCACATGAAACTAAAACCCTATCACAACCCTAACCCTAAAGTCCTTGAAGAAAATAAGACCGGAGCAACTGTTGCAGGAGCATTATGTTGTGTCACAGCATAGTGTTCCATTAACACAGTCATGTGAAACCTTGAGATCCAATTAGCTTCTTGTTTTACATCTTATTTTAACAAACCTACAATGCAGTCTGATTTCATTTTATTCCTATATTTTTAAAGTGAACATTGACAAAGGGTGAAATTTGAATAGAGTTTTATTAAAAGAATAAATGGAACTTCAGCCTGTCTGCCTTTGATTTGACCTTTGACCCCGTCTTATCAATGGCAACCTTACGTGAATGTGGACTATTTCTTTGGTTCCCGTATCGATTGTTACGCACAAAGTCGGGATCTTTTAATGGCTCATTAAGCCTTCTGAAAAAAGAAAGACAGACATTCTGAAAGGAAGAGATAAAAAGAAACAAAGAAGAAAAAGAGAAAAAGGCTCGGGGCTTGGCTTCTTTATGCTAGTGTCGCCGAATCTTTTCATGCACCAAACGTTTCAGTTACAAATGCAATCACTCAAAAAGACAGCTACCCGAATCAAAGAGTAAAATTCTGAACAGAGAGAGAGAGAAAAAAAAAATCCAAACGGACAAAAAAGTCCTCAGAGGTAAATGTGCGACGGGGCGACGAGTTCAACTCTTAAGGCTAAATAGCCTCCAGACAAATAGGGATTACGCCTGAATGAATATATTGATCATATTTTGAGTCTCTTTTAGCGCTGGGGAAAAAAAAAAACACGAAGAAAGGTCTGGTTCATTACCATTACCCGCATGGCGTATAGGAGCTCGGTCTCCAAGCGAAACAGTTTCTTGGGCACGTGTTGAATTCGCAGACCACACTGTCGCCCGTCGCGAGGTTTCATGGTTTTTGATGATATGCGCGCATCGATCTTTTGGCCTTGTGTCTCGACTGTTACGTCAACCAATAAACTCTCTCCTTTATTACTCACAGTAATTTGTTGGGTTTATCAAAAACTTTTCGTCCATTTAGCGCTGCGCATGCGCACTCAAAAGGGTGCTGCATTACTTCTCGTCAGCTGGAGTGTGTTTATCAACATTGTCGCGGCGTTTGAGGATGGTCGACATTTTCTACATCTTTCTTACCCCGCCGCCCTCGTTCTGATCGGGTTTCTTGATGAACGTCTGATTTCTTTGCTATTTTTGTCGTTCGTGTTGAGATAAAACATTCGAAAATGGAAAGTGTGTGGAAATGGAAAAAATGTGGCAAGTGTCCTTTCTTCAAAAGGTGAGTTAGGAAAAAAAAATAGTGATAAGATTATCGTTGGCTCGTTCGAACTTTGGCCTGTCTATTTGACTGATAGCAGTATACTTATTTGGTCGACAGAATGGTGCATTCTGCTGACAAACCACCGAAATAGATAATATGATATTACTATAATTCCTTGGTGTATCTGCTAATCGCCATAAATATATTTGTCTATTCATTTTGTTATCTGTCTGCCTGTCTGTCTGTCCATCATCCACCCATGGACCTCGTCCAACTATCTACCTATCCGTCCATCAAGCTTTCCTTCTGTCAATCTGTATATCCATCTACTTGTCAACATCTATCTATTGTTTTATCACAAATTGATCATGTTGGTGTTGAGGAAACTCGGGTTCTTCCACGTTTGAGACAAATGCATTCACCACCCAATGCGTTAGGCTGAAGTTTACCCTTGAAGAATTAATCTTGATGTACATGAAAGGAGTTACGAGAGCTCAAGTAGGTATATCGCTATGCCTATTATTGTCACATCAAAGGTTGCCTAGCTGGGCCAAGATTTGTAAGTTTAGTGGAACGAGGTTCTGCCAAGGATGTCGGCAGAAACTGCTGTTTTCAGACAAAAAGTAACGTTTAGGAAAATTGAACATTGTGCGGAGTGCTACATTTCAGTAATCTTCATTGACTCTTCAGATTTTCAGTCCAGGTCAGGGAATTTGAAACTTACGAAAGTTGTTGTCAGGGCTTTTGCAGTTTCATTTTGATTTCTGCATGCTGTAGCTATAATAGCTGGTGTTTGGTGCCTTCACTTCGAATCTGCGCAATTTTGATTATGCGTGTTAGATTCCCTCTCAAATTATTTCTTTACATCGTGTGGATTAAAGCATTTCCATTTCATTACCATTGTATAAGAGCCGTCGACTATAAAACCTAAATGGATTATATAATTATAAGCCATATCACGGATGAATGCAAGTTCATAGACAGACCAAAACAAAACAGTTAATTGAAATCAGACATGAAGTGAGCCTCAACGGTGGAAAAGAAGAGTGTCCCATGGGTCGCGAAACTAGTATTTGTCCCAACTATATGAGATTACATAATGTTTCATGAACCTGGCAAGTTTTCTGTTTGACGTGTGTATATAAGTCTCCGTCATAGCTTTCCTTTTTTTGACATTGTCTTGAATGGACAGGACGCATAGTCCAGCATCCGTCCCCCACTCTTTGACTTCAGGGTCGGACAATGCGCCCGCGGCTTGCGTGTTCTAATCTTTATAGTAGGGGTACTTTTTGCGCGACGAAATCCGGTGAGAATTAATCGTTAAATAAAAAGGAAGAAGAATGGTGTATTTAACTTGTCACCAGGAGATATATTCAAAGAACAAGGTGGTTTCCCCCCTCTATCTGTCTTTGGACCCCAGAGAAATTAGAAAGGGAGTTTTAAAGTATCTTGAAATCATAGAAAATTTTATGTGAAAGATTATCCTGGAAAAATCACATCAATCACATTATCAGTGTGTCCATTGGGATGATCTATAAACTTCGCGTGATATTTCCAAAAAACTTAGATGGGGATGGTAGCCGGGGGGGGGGGTGCATTGAGCAGTGTTCTGCATTTAGGGGATGAAGGGGGGGGGGGGGGGGTCACCAGGAAATGCCTGCGAAAAGTCGGCGAAAGGGGCAGTCCCGGCCGGGGAAGCTTTCTAAGAGGATAATAGATAATACACACATCTTGTAGACAATACAAAGTCTAGGCGGGTTTGCAGTTGCCAAATCATCAAACAAAAGTGTGATTTTTGTGACAGTGTTTTTTTTTTTTTTTTTTTTTCAAAACGAATCAATAAAATTTCTTGAAGTGCGAGACACCATGATCGCCTATAAAATATAAATCAATTCCCGATGCCCGATATTTTGCTGTTTAGTGAAAACACGCTAAATCTTTTTACGTAAACATTCTGATTTTAACTTATCAATGAAACTTAGTTCTGCTTCTAAAGGTCAAATGAACATGAAATGGCTTTTAGGAATAAAAACTGCGCAGTTTTGCAGGATAATGACATAGTAGGCCTATTCTTCGTTCAAGATTTTCACCAATTACAACAAAAAATAGGCCTATTTTGTGCTTTACTGTTGGTTTGTAAATAATGTAAACACATGTAGTTTTAAAGGGAAGATAAACCCCAAGAGCAATGTGGATTGAGTGAAAGCAGCAACATTAGTAGAACACATCAGTGAAAGTTGGAAGAAAATCGGACAATCGATGCAAAAGTTATGAATTTTTAAAGTTTTGGTGTTGGAACCGCTGGACGAGGAGACTACTAGAAGTTATGACGTATGAGTGGACAACAATATCAAGAAAATATAAAGAAAATTCTACAAAAATCCATTTTTCATGAAAATTACAAATTCCATCAACTTGATATTGATATAATGTTAGGGGTAGAAATTATTCCCCCTGCTTTCTGAAAGAGGTTGGTCCATTGCTCTTTCATAATTCTAGAAAAGTGAATTTTTGTTGAATTTCCTTTATATTTTCTTTGTATTGTTGTCCACTCATACGTCATATCCTCTAGTAGTCTCCTCATCCAGCGGTTTCAACACCAAACTTTAAAAATTCATAACTTTTGCATCGATTGTCCGATTTTCCTCAAACTTTCACTGATGTGTTCTACTAATGTTGCTGCTTTCACTCAATCCACATTGCTTTTTGGGTTTACCTTCCCTTTAAATTGTATTTTTCTTTTCTCAATTCGTGTTATTACACTATACCTTGATTTGATTTTCTCCAATACCCTATATTTGGGTGAAATGGGGAAAAAACATAGCCTACATTGTCATTAAATAATTGTCATTGCCATACTTTCATGGAGTTACACTGACCATGGACCTTGCATTCCATGGACTGACAGACTCCGTTCCCAGTCCATTACCTTTGCACACACGCACGCGCACATAAGTACAGTGTAAATGCGTATTACGGCGAAACGTACGGCGAAGCTACAACCAAGGAGCTTCAAACACAAGCTCCTTGCTACTAACTCCGCTGCGCTGAGCGAAAAGCACATAAGTTCCCTTGCACTGCATACATGTACATGTACGTAGAATTTAGGAGCAGACAAAGCGCACGGACGGTTTTCGCGGGTGCTTCCAAATAGTATTTTGTTGTTAGTAATCAGTGGACCGTGCGTGGTGCGGGAAGGGACAATGGTGTGCGAAAAATGGCATCGACAGTAGAGTAAGTAGAACTATAAATTACAAGAAATTGATTTTGCTATCGATTAGTGTCTTAAAATGATTATCTTAGTTTACCCAAATGTTTATTGCGGAGTTTGATGTTTTCAAACAGAACGCAAACTGCATATGATAAGATAGAGGGATACTCTTATGAGTGTGTTCCTAACGTACCTAGACACTGCACATATTTCGAGATGTCGCAGGGAAGTACGGGGAAATGAACTGAGAGAACGCCAGAGCTGTAGGGACCGGGCTTGTCATGTTGCCGCTCCCTCACAGCACAGTGGTGCATGCCGCTGGTCACAGGCGCAGGCAGGGCAGGGCAGCGCTCTTTATCAACAGTGCAAGAATGCATTTGTAATCTGATCTGTCCTGTATGCTCAAAATCACACCGTTCTGTCGGATGTTTGTAAACCATTGGCATTAATCGGTACTTCAATCCATGGTTGCCAAAAAAGTGGTATCCCCCCCATATGGGCCACGAACCACCACAATGGTCCATGACCATGCACTGATGATGTTGAGCGGCCTGGCCTTGCAAGGTTCTGTTGACTGTTGGGTTGTTGTTTTATGGAATGCTGTTTGGTGAATTTGACATGTAACAACTAAAGTTGCTGAAATCATAATGTATATGATCTCATTTGAAGCCAGCCTCAAGATATTTTTGCGCCTCCTTCCTTCATCTGCTGCCGCCGCAAACAACCTCAGCTCCGTCTATATCGTGCAGGCGAGGCCGAGGCCAAGCTGTGTGTGTGTATCCATGGGCAATATATCAGTGTGTGTGTGTACGTATGGTGGCTGCCTGACCTGTAGTTTTTTTGACAGATGATAAGAGTAAGACTAACCGACGGATCAGGATAAAATTTTTGTGGTTAATTTTTTTTTCTTATTCTCGTAATTTTCAAAAAATAATGACACCAAGCCAAGCAAGGACAGTGAACATACAATTGCACAACTACAATGTACAGCAAGTGTATTCATTACTCTGCAATAAGTTGACTAGTGATTCTCTGAGTTGTTCTAGCCGGGTTCTATACCCAGTAATAAATATGCATTCAAAATCATGTGAAGGTTCATGACCTGCGCCACGTTTTGAAAAGTGTGGGGATCCACTTTATATTTTCTGCTGCCACTTCTGGGTTTCATCAGCTAACAAGCAAAAAAAGGGGGGGGGGGGCGTTCCCAAGCCATATACTGTATCTGCTGGCAAACGTCAAAAGCTTAACCACATTCTGTTGTTGTTTTCTTTTTCTGGTGCCATTACCGGGGTGAAAAAAGTGTGTTGGGGGGGGGGGGGGCACAGTATGTGTTCATGTATTGTACAAAAAAAGTGGCCCGAGGGCCCCTCCCCCTCCGTTTCACCGGCCCTGACGTTTACTGAGTATGTTCAGTTGTGTTGAGTGTTGAGTTTCACAGCACTGTATAGTCAGATCATGTCCCTGCTAGCTGATCAAGCAACGCATGGGGCATGGAAATGGCACAGCGTACGATAAATGCTGCTTTTATCACACACACAAAACGCATCCCATCATGAAATCCCAGCTCACAGCACAGGTACGCGTGCCCTCAAACATTATGGTGACTGATGGGTACTGTAGCTATGCACGTCTCGATTAGGGTATTATGGCATACTAATGATATACATGTAAGTCCGTATTCATAAAAGTACACAATTGCCTTACTTTCTAGCCATTATTAGATTACCCAAAGTTTGTATCTAGATGTTGGCATCAATAAGGTGACAAATGAATGCGAGTTTCTACATGTATGTATTTGTTATAAAAGATACATTTTCTTCTTTACTAAATGAAGTTTAGCAAGTTTTGTTTCATACACTTGTACATTGAAATTTCTCTTGAAATTCATGTACAAATGTACAAGTTTGGGAAAACTTCCTTATGCCCCCCTCCCCCCCCCCCCATTTTGCCATACCACTACACACTAAGTACCCTAACCTTGTTGTTAGCTTTATACAATATGCACGGAGGCACACATGCACGCAGATTTGGCAAGTGGTGGGGGGCAGTGTGCATCAATACATGTGTTAAATAACAAGGGTAGGGTGGTTGATAGAGTGGTTACATGGCAGAATTAGTGTTGGGTGCATTAGGAAGTCTTTCCTATAAAGCTTGTTGTCAAACACCATAATCCTTTTCTCTAAATTGATCATGATGTTGATGTTCCAAACAAAATAATTCGTTTTCGAAAGAGTTTTTTTTTTTTTTTTTTTTTTGGGGGGGAGGGGGGGGGGGGTTTAAAAGAAAAGAGTGATTGAGTGTAATATTGAAAGTAATTTTTTATTTTGATTTGTTATCCTGGAGACTCATGTGGTGTATGTTAAAGTTACCGGTATGATAGCCCCTTTGTATTTCTACAATAGGAAAATTCTGCTAGATAACAAACATTGATAAAAAGATTTCTTTATGAATTTACGAGGAGATCGTTAAGGTACCGGGGTACTAATTTTGATAGGCCTGGGCCCTGTCTTATGAAGAGTTATAATTGATTATCATATTTGATTTCTATGCTAAGTCTGTGGCAGCCTAGGTGTGGAAAAGAAATGTTGTGGATTGAGATCCTCTCACTTTGATGAGACATTCATTTTGAAACAGTCCCATTCACCCAACCTACTGGTATTATCATTCTGACAAAATTAAAAAGATAAAGACATGCTGGATTTCACATTTAGTACTTTGTACATTTTGTGTAGAATGAATATTCACAAATGCTAAGTTAGGGACCATGGATTTTTTGTTTTGTATTGTTTTTTGTTTTTGTTTTTGTAGAGGGAGGGCGGACTGCGGGTCATTGGTACCCTAACCCTAACAAGATTTTGTTGTACTGGTACATGTATACAGTGTTGTGTGTTTCTTGTGTAATGAAGGTGCAATTAATATTACTTCCCTCTACCCCCCCCCCCTCCCCCCTTTAAGGCAGCCAGTATTGGGGTAATTATCAGGTTTACTAGTAAAAGTCATGTACTGCAACATCCTCTGCTGCTGCCCTGGTGTCATGACCCTTGCGTGCTAAATGGTTGAATTTTGTACCATTAGTTCATTGAAAAAAAAAGAAGAAGAAAACCCCAAAAAACAAAAACAAAACAACAACAATCCTCTTGTGCTGACCAGTCAGAAGCTCTTATATATTGGAGAAAACACCAGTGCTTGTAAAAGGTATATGAAATTAAAGAAAACTCATCTATTTGCATTATATTGATGTCACTGGCTATCAGAATTTTTGATGCAACCATATTGCTCATGGTCATTATGATGCTCAAGATCAGTTACTGCAGACATGCTAAGAACTCTGAGAAGGTTTCATGTGACAGAAAATCAGATTTCAGACAGGATGAGTTGGGGATAGAATTCTGGGAATGAGATAAGGACTTCTAGTCAAACTCTGATTCTTTTTCCCCATCGCATCATCAGCAAAGAGTAAAGTGCATCTAACAGGATGTCTGCCTCACAATAATGTTTGCGGAAGGATTCTTTGCGTTTGCAAGCATAATGAAATTACAACCTTGTGACAGTTGGGGGTTGCCCAAAGTGCGGTAAGATACCACATGGCTTGCGCTCTCCAGAGATGAGTGTACAGTGGTCTGGGAAGAGAAGAGAATTCATAAATAAGTCTGTGTCATCCACACGGCTGTCCATCTGTATTTTGGGGGGCTGTGCTGTGAAGCTTTGGAGTGTTACAAAAATATCTGCTTAGGCTCTGGGAGAAATGATGCAGAATATGAAGTAGTTGTTGGTGTATACGTGTTACTTAAGGCAGCAAATTTTGAAGCAGCTGCCTGTGGATGACATGCACACCTATTTTACTTGTTCTGTATCGACATTATACATAATTTAAACCCTTTGTGTGCTGTGAGTGCTGATCGGCACAGAAAACCCCATAGCCTTGTACACACTCTCCATAGTCCCCGACACAGAAAACGAGCAAGAAGGGAGCTTACTCCTCTATGATTTAACACAAATATCATTGAGAGGCTGTGAGAGATGTTGGCAGTACCGGTACATACAGACCAGGCCTAATGCCTTTTGTATTGAAGTGTATCAGGCGTTGCCATCACCCCTGCTTGCATGTCATACAGCCAGAGATTCTAGGACTGTTTACTCGCTGTCTGCTCTGTCTACTTAATCTGGTTGCGATAGCCATCGTGAGTGTGAACAAACATGTGACTTCAGTTATATGTAATTAGGGTCGTAAGTTGCTATTCTTAATCGTTGCTGAAAAAAAATTATAACACAAATAGTATAACCAGAGATGAACGAAGAGTTCTCATGTGATGAGAACTTAGTGCAGTGTCATCCTCTGCCTCATTTCTTTTCAAATTTATGGACAAATGAAAGGACCAACAAAGGTCATGTTGCTACAATTTGTGTAAATTGTGGATGAGATATCAGAAATGCAATGGCAGTGTGTTTGTGTTATAGTGAGCATGTCTGTGTAATGATTGCAAGTTTGTTGCAGCTATTCAATATATTTTCTAAAGCAATACTATAAACAGCAACTACTGGTGATGAGAAATCTGGGAATTTGATTTGTTTCTATTTCTGTAATAGTTGCTGTGGTTTTAAATCCAGATTTTAGCATATCATTCAAGATTGACAATGCCATGTGATATGTTGTAGGCATAGCTCGAAATTTTTTTTCTATGTCAGTTTCATTACCCACAGATCAGCCTGGTGCTTTTTATACCATCTTCACCGATTTACGTGTACATGTTTATATTCATGTTGATTTGTTGTTTTTGGACGTGTGTGTGTGTGTGTGTGTGTGTGTATGTGTGTATTGTGTGAATATTGTGTTTGTGTCAGACTTCAAACTTGAAGTTTGAATTTTTAAAGCCACAATGACAATTACAGAGATTGAATTCCCAAATTTCTTACCACTATGGTGGTTGCTGCTGTTATACAGTACTGCTTCAGAAAATAAATGAAATATTTGGCAACCTGCTCTTACAAAATATGTTCTTGTCTTTGATTTTTTAGATCAAAAGACTCCCCCCTCCGAAGCCTGAGTAGCTTCAAGTCAGAGATCCCGGGTGGGGATGCACTGGGGTCCATGGATGCAGAAAACTCAGCTAAATCGTAAGTATCATCCAGTGTAAACGAAGCATACCCTTTACTGTGTATGTGAGTGGCTATGATGCATTGGTTTAGTAGTTTGGCAGATATGACTTTCAGACAATACAGTCTTTGAAATTCATAGACATGGTACAATTGTAAACATGGCAGTCTTTTTATTTGAGTTTCAGAAATGTGCTGTTGAGTGATTGCAGAGTTTATGGACAAGTTGTGAAACTGTGAATGAAATTGAATGTTCTATTTGGATACATTTTATTTAGTACAGGATTAGCATAAAAATTGTAATTTATTGGCTGTAAATGAATTCAGTCTTGTTGGCTTGTAAGTGTTAAAAGACAAAAAAACCACTTTTTTCTACTCGATGAACAAGATCAAATTATGGTATGCTTCAGTTTGTATGATACAGTTTGCAATCTTGCTTTCTTCCACGATTATTTTGGATGTGCTTATGTATACTGTGAGATCAAACCGTTCATGATTAACCCATGGCATATTAGAAACAAGTCTGCCAAGAGTTTACTCTATGGGGATTTACAACATCTCAGAAGTAAAGGATTAATTCATGCTAACTTCTCTCTGTCTCGTCTTTGGTCAGATTCCACCAGTACTTAAACTCAGTCATCAATGGGGCTGTCTTTTTATCTGTCATCGTTATTCTGGTCCTCTTCATCTGTATCATCGTCTCTGTAGAGCTGCTAATATCGCTGAATGGATGCTCACTGGAAGACGGTAAGCTTTTGACCAAACTTTTCTGAATGTTTTCATAGAATGTGGGATCCAGACATCTTGTGTATGGAATCCATGTATTGAGACCTTAAAACTGAAACTTTTATGTTGT
Organism: Diadema setosum; assembly: GCF_964275005.1. Lineage (NCBI taxonomy): Eukaryota > Metazoa > Echinodermata > Echinoidea > Diadematoida > Diadematidae > Diadema > Diadema setosum. The sequence continues at coordinate 2,215,897 of NC_092691.1, read as the reverse complement.
TTTGTTGGTATTGAATACATGCATTTTGGGAAATTTTGAACAACTTTATGTAATATTGTGGCACATAGTACAATGTAATTAGATTTTCATTTGTCCACATATTTGTAGGTGTCATTGAGTGTACCAAGAATCAGCACAAGTCATCATGCATTTCCATTGCAAAGCTCTTTTCTATCCCTGAGTAATTAAAAAGCACTTTTAACTGTCCGCAAATTTAATTTACCAACAGCATTTGATTTAAATTACCAATAGCATTTTATTTAAATGTGGGCTGTGCTATGGAATATTATTATCCTGATGAAGATTGTATGCAGTAGCCCACTTTCATACACAGTTTGATCAATGCTTTGATATGCTGCATTGTTGATATTTAATATGATAGTCACTTGCAAAATGTATCGGTTTATTAAACTGATGAAGCTTGAGCAGTTCCTCAGTAACTACAGTTGTACCATTGCATACATTGTAGGATAGACATTGGTTAACATTTGATTTCATAAGAATGAATGCAATGTGTACAAGGTAACTGCTCTGTTGTGTTGTATTGAGTGTATGTTATGAGGGGGATTTCTTCAACAATGAATATTTATATTCACTGCCTTCTTTTCTCATACCAAACACATTTGTACACTGTGTTCAGCACATGGTGTATCCATGAAGTGATTATCACACTGTTGGTCAACAGAGATTGTGTCTTTGGCAACTATTGTTTGCAAACTCTTGTGAATATAAAGTGATTAACAAGGCACTGATAAAACAAAAATGATGGCCATCTCCATTTGTGATGTCTAATAGGCACTTGCCACACAAGCTCAATTTTGACATTACATGAACCTTTCAGAAAATGAAATTTAAACCAATTGGTTTTCTGCATAAGGCTGTACTCACCAAGTCGTAGTTGGTAGACCTGGATCCTTGGTAATTCAAAAAATTTGTTTGAGGTCTATTCTGTCCTTATTATCAATGCTGTGCTTGACTGTGACTTATCCACATTTTTTGATAGTTTTGTTTATTTTCTGTTAAAGGACAGGATGAAGTTAAATACCGGTACTCAGTTTTGCATGGAATGGCAAAGTGAGAGGAGGAGTAAAAAGGCATAAATGTACTCTTATAGTATGTGAATAAAGAAACTTGTATCCCTGTCTGACGTAATTCTTGTTTTTTTTTATTTTTTTTTATTTTATATGTTTATACTTACTTGTTACTGCATTATGCTGTCTCATCTATTGCAGCAAAAAGAGAAGAAGTCAAGACAGCCCTATCTGCAACAACTTTAGCCTTTCTTGCCCTGTTTTTAGTTGAGGTAGGTGCTCCGTTCAATTTGTCACAAACTGAACCACTTTGTGGTTAACACCTGTTGTAGCGCCATGTAGCGACTTATTTTTGCCATGACTTCTGACAACAACTGTTACATACCACCTAGATTATGTCACTGATGTTTCCCTTTTGCAACCCTGAAAATTAGATTCCTTTCATGAGCTGGTATATTGAAGAGGTAGGCGATTTAGACCTTTCCTCAATAAAACTGGAAACTTCATTGTGATTGAGTGGGACTAAATACTATAGATTCCCATTGAATATATTCGGGCCTCGAAAAAACATTCCAACTGTTATTCTTGGTACAAAAGGGGAGTGTATTCTCGAGTGCCATTGGGTTTGTAGTTTTTCATTTCTTTTTTTTTTTCAAAAACTCTGGGGTGTAATACTGTACTATTTCAGACACAATGTTTTGATACATTATTCTTCCAGCCTTCAAAATTTTGTGATGTTTGCAAAAGGGATCTATGACCTTTAAAGGGATCGTATAGTTTTGGTTGAGACCTAATTTCAGGTTTCTAACATTTTTTTGTGAGATAATGAGAAACCTCTTATGAAATATTCATGAAAGAGCTTGTAATTCTATGGGGAATTCAACCTTTATTTGATGAAAATTGGTTTTGAAATGGCTGAGATATCCAAAAAAGAGCGATTCTAATAAAGTGTGGGACCCACACTTTATTACGATCGCTTTGACTACTTTGTTTTGGATGTTTCAGTCATTCCAAACCCGATTTTCATCAAATAAACTTTGAATTCCTCTTAAAATGGTATGCTCTGTACTGTATCATAAGTGTTTTCTTGGTATCTCGCAAAAAGTTAGAAGCCCAATTCTCATCTCCACCAATACTGTACCATCCTTTAAGACAGCAGTCTAAAGAGAGTTGAAGGTGTACATGTATGTGGATAAACTTTTTGATAGAGTCAGAGATGAAGGCTGATTACCTTGAGTAAAAAGATGTGGAAAGAAGGTAGAGTCATAGATCTGAGTTTCAATCAAAAAAGAAAGAGAACAAGCGGTTTTTGGTATTGTATTTAGTAGTATCATCTAGCATCTGTCCTGAAAAATGAGACTTTGTAGATTATCACTTGAAATTCTCTGTTTTCTTTTGATTTTATAATTTGTTATTGTTTTTACATCATAATCCAGTCTGTGGTTCCTGCATATTAAGCTCTTGCTGATGTTGAGATGGAACAATATATTGCATGAGACATTGGTTTTATCGAGGAAAAAAATCCCCACTCACACTCACTACCGTCATTGATGGCTCAAACAGTTCTATTTTTAGCACAGGAACAAAAGAGATGCATTTGACGTGGTATTCGGTCGGCTTTGATTGTTAAATTCGTAGGTCAATAAGTGCCAATGAATCATACTTTTCAAAGTAAGCTGGCTGGCAGGTCAGATATTAATTTTTGGCATTTTATTTTCATGAGAATAGTTAAGTGTAAAGATGTTAAGGGGTACTTGTGCAGCCAGATTTGATCGAGATTTGTTTGGACTGATTCTTTGTGTGTGTGTGTGTGTGTGTGTGTGTGTGTGTATGTGTGAGGGTGTGCGAATTGGCAAAACAAATCATAAATCTGCACAGGTTGAAAGAAACAAGTTTGGAATGGTTTGATCTCGTTCCACAATGCAAAATAAAAATGCTTCAATTTTTCCCAAGTCATTTTCTCGGTTTAAAAATCCAGGTTTATGTCACAGTAGTACTCAGTTACTGACACACAAAACAAAAATCACATAACACTCTTTCTTAAATGTACTTTGTGCATTAATTTGCAAATCCTTGAAAAACTGAAAGAAGTAGACACGTGTTTAATACACTCTGTGGAGAGGGACTTTAGTACAGGTGGAATAAGAAGTGAATACTCCAGATTACAGGTGGGCATAGAGTGTTGATTCTTCCATTGACCATGTCTGTGTATCAACAGTAGATCTGAAATTGACTTGTGGTCATGTATTAATGAAGCCCCTGAAAAATTGGCCTATGGGGCTGGAACGTTGTCAGGAAAGCCTCAAAGCTGGCTCTGAAAATTCTTGTTCTTGTACGTTCCCTCTTCGCAATGCATGCATGTAGTGTGCAGTATTTAAAACTAAATTCATTATGTGGGGGGGGGGGAGGGGATTGGGGTTGGATGAGGGAGGGGCCAGGGGTGAGGGTACAGTCAAGAGATCGAGGGAACATTGAAACGGACTCAAAAAAGATTAGCCAGTCCACACTTGACTTGCTATGTGGATTAGATGTGTTTCAATGACAAATGTCAGTCAGCCGTGACTTGGGATTGACCATGGGGTACAATGTACACTCAGCAGTTGAATACCGTGCACAAAGAAATTTTATACGATGTACAAGGCATTGACTGGACTGAATGAAGACTATGAAACAAGCGTAACTGATCAGTCAGACACCTTTTGTGGTATGAGAGATTACAAATGTAGTTTTCTTCAAATGGAATGAAGAAGTCATCTGAAATCTCATCGAACGAGTATGTCGAAAGGACGTTCTTGTGGATAAGATTTCTTTACCTTTTCTTTTACATGAATTGTCAGCCATTTCACATAGTCAAAGCATTTCTCAAAATTAGATCAAGGATGAAATGTTTTGTGCAGTCACATAGAAAATCTGTTCTTTGAATAGAAAATGTGAGAAAGTCAATGTGTGTGTGTGTGTGTGTGTGTGTGTGTGTGTGTGTGTGTGTTTGTGTATGTCTGTATTCTCTATTGTAATAATGGGTATTTTGTTTTTCTCAGGTGACTTTTTTTTTTTTCACATACCACAGCGGCTATGTCCCTTTTAGTTTTAAATTGGTATTGATAGCTTTAGGTTCAGTTTTTAAAGAGATCTAATAATGTATTTCAGAAATAAACCTTGTTCACATTGTTAAAGTGCAGTGCAGTCCTACAGTGAGTGACTAAAATGTATTGAGCGGTTCTACAGGCAGTCCAGTGTCTGGGATAGGTGCAAATATTTGTGTTTACAAGATACTTAGTACTGTAAAACCAGAAATGCTCATAGCATTTTAAAGTTTACAAATTTTGCAAGAGCCAAGATTCATGAAATTAATATGCCATACGAAAGTCCTTGTCTACACTATGTAAATTGAATGCCAGTTGCAATTGACAAAAATGTCATGCTGCCAAAAAAAGAAAAAAGAAAAGAAAGAAGGACCGTCGGCTCAAATTAGTGAAAATTTGTGAAAACATCTTGCTTTGCAGTATTATACAGGTGGTTTACTACATTTGACACGGTAAAAGAGAATCTACACTTTACCATATTTGTTGACAAGCAGATTCTTACGTAGGATGTTCTGTTCATTTTATCAGTGTTTACTGATGAAGCTGTAAAGTTGAACGTGCTTGAATACAGTATGGGATGCCCTCTTGACTTGTAGGCACCAAAAGATGCAAACAAACAGATACTGGTACAGGTAAACCAAGGCTGATGATCACTCAAAGGTCCAGTTTACCTTTGGGAGCAATGATTTAAAAATGTTCAAGATATCACCTTTGATGCATACATGTGTGGGTCAGTTGTATCACAAAACATCCTACCGCATAGAATTTGTGCAATAGAGCCTGAAATATAAGGAGATATCAGTATTTTTCTCAATAAACCATAATTGTAGATGGTTTAGTCTGGAAACATTTTTCATTATAACTATTGTTCACATTTTGTACATTTAACAATACTTAACATTAACTGGTTTAGATTTTTACGCTGGTTGTTCCTACCCCTAACTCACATTTTAGAACTATTTTGAAGTGCTAATGCTGGGTTTTTATTTCATCCGCAAATGGTAAATTATGCCTTTAACCTTGGTGGAGGTGGAAATGAAAATTATGCAGAAAAACAGAATAGTAAATAACAAAACCCTAACCTTTACATGATACACATTGACTCTTTATTCATCAATTTTCTTTGAGATGGCTAGATCTAGGAATCTCTACTCTTCCTTTCAGTTTCAGATTTTATGTGTTCTTCTTACTTGTAGTGAAGTTTTATTGGCACTTTTTACCTTGATTTTGTCCTCTACTTGTACCCAATCTCCATAGAGAATCACCGAAGTGGGGAAAAAAGGGTGACTGCAAATCTGGTGAATGTATGAATGAACATAGTGAAATAATGAATGAGAAGAGATCAATATGTTGACTGAATGAAAAATATTTCTGACCATGCACTATCCTGCTATGAGCATCTCTATTGTGTAGAAACTGGGGGATAGATTTTAAGATATTTCCTAGTATCAAAACTAATGTGCATGCTTGCAAAATGTTTGCTGCGGAGTTTGAACTTATGCGTGGATTTTTTTTGAAATCTTCAAATAACCATTAATAGAAGAGCTTGATAAATGCTGTGTAGGTAGCTGAATGAGGAACTTGAATGAATAACAAATAATCGGCATTGTGAGCCCTAAAGGCGTAGTGCCAGACTTTTTAGCATCCAAGCCCATATTTGTATTGTACCATCAAAAAAGCAGTGAAGTGAAGTTCATGAACTCGCAAACAAAACAACATGAAACACGCAACAAAGAAATAAGCCACAAATAAAAGGTTATCCTAGGTGAATTGTGGATTGCGTGTGTGCATATGCACGTGAATATGTCAGACTGCTGTGACTACAATGTATGTAGTATGGCAAGTATGGAATAACAATTGAAACATATAGCCTATTTTCCATTTCATTTTTTTTTTCTTTAATGAAGCATGAATGAAGTGAGGCAGTTGTAGACATATCTGTTATTCTAGTATCCATTTTCAGTTCAAAATAGTACATCTATGTCATTTTTGGTCAATATTCCATTTATCAGGAAAGCTGATGGAGTACTGATTTTAAAGCAATATTTGATTTTTCACCACCATATTTTGGCAACTGTGATCTTAATTACATATTCTATGTTAAAGAAAAACTGGATGGAACTGAGCAACATTAAATCTGCACAATATAATCAAAGTATAAAAGAAAATTATCAGTTTGAAAGATGAATATTAATTAACTTTAATCTGCGACAGGTGTACGTTGGGTTTTTAAGTAAGTATCAGCTAATATTGATGAAAAGATTTCGTAGAGGCTTTTGATGATTCTGCAGCTGAAGTAAAAAAAAAAAGAAAAAAGAAGAAAGTATGTTGTCAAAGTAGGGCTAAAATGAACAAGAGGTTACATTTTAAGATTTTACCTTATTCAACACTTTCAGTGAATATCAGTAATGATGATAAAAGATACAGCATATAACCAGAGAAATGTTAGTTCTGGGATGCAGAGGGGATGGGGTCGGGATGGGGTGGGGGACAAATTGTTACACATACAACAGCATTCATGAATTTGGAAGGCCATTCTTTTTTTGTTTCTTCTGAACTAGGTAAAATTGAGAAATTGAAGCCAGCATAATTATATTCAATAAATGTAGCTCATCTTCAATCAGTCTGAGAGGGGTTTGTGTGGTATGACGTTAAAGGAGACCTCCGGATGATTTTCAGATTTTTACATTTGAACAACTATAAATTAGTTATACTAATGACAGAGTTTCAGAATTTATGATGATAGGGATGAAGAATAAGAATATTTTCAAAATTTAGAACAAATTGCAATCAATGGCAATGAACAAGGATGATGACATGGCAGAGTCACCAAGAGAATGTATGAGTTGGGGCTCAAGGAAGCAGAACAAAAGAAGAAGGCATGCATAGATTATACACAGGTGAACTCGCAAGCAAGCGGTATTGTAATGGAATTACACTGCTACATTTCTGAAATATGTGAACCTCCTATGTCATCATCCTTGTTCAGTGTAATTTGTTTAAGGTTTTTCAAAGTACTGTTTCTTTGCTCAAGAACCACAATAAATTCCACGAATCTATACATGGAGTTGTCCATTTATGTACTACATCATGAGAAATTATGAAAATCGTCTGTAATGTCCCTTTAATTGGAATTTTAAACATTTATCAATTAATTTGTGGTGTGTCCAACCTTTATCATGTTCAAAAAAAACCAAAAAAAAAAAACCCAAACAGTCTTTTCATTCTTGCAATGATCACCTTCCCATTTCCACATAGCAGTTGATTTTTAGGTTTTGTGTGTTTGTTCAGATGTCATCAGGATCTTTTCTTTCTTTGTAAAGTCTTCAAATGCAAGTGTATTAAAGCATGCCTTCATGTCAATTGCTGTATTTGTGTGTATGCCAGAAAGAGGCAAAGAAGAAAAGGATTAGTGTGAAAGACAAACTGGACTCAAGGTGATACTGCAGTATTGTCAAACAAAAGAAGCAATGGAGTGTTTTGTCCAATATTAATTTATAAAATATGCACTGGAAATCAAACGCAGATCTCATTTCTTACTCCACTCCAAAACTCAGATGACACGGTTTGAATTGAAAATGAGTTTTTCATAGCGTTTACCTCAAGGAAAGAATTCACTGTTGTGATCATTTATGATAGATGGGCAATTCCGCGGTAACGGAATTACAAATCAGAGAATTTTGGCTCATATTCTTTCACCCTGTATACAAGACTGATTACTTTGCCTTCTCTTGATACATTTAAAAGATGCAGAGGTACTCACACTGTCACCCCAAATACAAATTTGTTAAATGTTCTCACTTGGTTGGTTACAAAGGAGGTCTATGTGCGATGGTAACGGAATTACCAGAAAATTTAGTCACAACTTCAACTCTGACTTTGGGAGTTGTTTCTCTGAAATCTATAACACATACACTGTAGGTTGTTGTCTGATTTCATCTTTGATTGTATTGACTTTAATTCAGTTGTATTGTTTTTCAAATATTTCATCACATTTTCAAAGCAGCAGGCTTTGTCCCTATAAAGTCAGTGGTAACGGAATTACACAAATGGTAACGGAATTACGCCTTCTGAAATACACTGGAAAAAATACACATTCTTGGTACTCGTGTATTCTGAAATGTCTTGATAAAGATTGTGTATGCCTTTAGCTATAATATAACCACTAAATAAGTACTCTCTAGCCTTTGACCTTGAACTGGTACAAGTGTATAGGTGCAAAATGAGTTTTTATTGTCAAAAAACATAAAATGTTCAGGCTAACGACCGTGATTTGAAGTCGTAACTATGTCAATCAAGATCGCGTAACTTCTAAGTACCACATCCATCAAAATTTGTCTACTTTCAAGTTAAGAATTTCACACTCTGCAGGTAAATGACATCTAAGACACATGGTAACGGAATTACGCTAGAATAGCCCTACACAAGTACAATTCTATAAATCCAGTCAACAATACTCAAATTTTCTTGTATTTCTTTTGTTGATATCATGCAAGACAGATTTCTCTGTTTTCTTCTTCCTAAATATGCCAATAATTGACAATATGTGTGAATTACTTACAAGTATTGTACATATATATTATGTGCACATGCATAAGAAAATAATAAAAAACTGTCCGGATTGACAATGAATTTAAATCTAAATCATAAAGTGCCAATTTACCGTGCAAGAGCACAGTGTGCAGCCCCATCATTGAACACAATGTTTAATATTAAGGATGAACACTAAAGATGCTTGAAACTTTTAATTTGTTAAGTGAAAAGATGCAGTTGTGGTTCAATGACAAATATAACAAATTACAATTATCATCATAAATAGAAAAGAAAATTTTCGTATATGATTATGGTACTGCACCAGTGCTTAATCATTATTATCTATAGATATATGTTGTGGCATATATTAATCACTAAAAACTTGTGACATTTTGCTAATACGTAGCTGAAGTTGCCCCCTGGCATATAATGTAGTGCATAATTTGATAATTCCCTTACAGTGTAAGTCCTACTTAAGCCCACCAAAATAAAATGAACTAAACTAAAAGGAAATAGAAAACAGCAAAATAACTTTAACAAACTACAACTTTTACAACCATTAGAGTCCACCAAATTCTGTTACAATGTATATAGAAAGGTAAGAGGGCCTCTTTTATCCATCTGCAGCTCACTGTGTTAGAGTTAGATTAATCAACCTGTGAATAATGTTAGTATTTACTTCTGACCACACAAAAATTTCCAAATGACGTCTTCAGAAAAATAATCATGACCAGGCCTATAAATTTCCTACAAGTTTCCTGTCTTGTCTTTCTTCTTTGACTTTGTCTATTTTCTCATCCTGAGTGTTGCCATAAATTTACTCACAAGAAGTGTGCATCTTCTCTTTTACAGTAAGTTGTATTTCGACTGCCTGAAGGCAAATTATAAAATACACTGTAATGCCACTTGTATTAAAGGAAACTGGATTGTACAGCAAATGGTAACGTGAAGAGTAAAGGTAGAAGTAGAAGCCTATTGACTTTAATATTTAAAATCTTCTTAGGATGGGAAAGTCTAGGCCTAAATGTTACATTTTTAATATAGAGCTGTATCACAATTACTGACTGGGTAAATATTCATCACAAATGGTGTTTTTGTCTTTATTCCTTCGAAAAAGAAAGGATTAAAGAACAAATTTCAAAGGGTAGCAGATGCTCTGTATCAAATGGGCATGAAAATCAAAATAGTGGAGGAAAGATCTAAGAAACAGATGAAAGAAGGTCATAGTCATACACTTACCATTAAAGATAAAGGACTTGAGGATGAAAACAGGACATGTTCAATAAAAGGTCAGACTATCGACTTGGTGATAATAAAGCCTTTAGCATACAGAAAGATCAAAGGTGTCACATTCAGTGGGCATCCCGTGTCAATTAATGACTTCTATCACATTGTGTATGATCCTTCTCTTAAATTCTTGATCTTTGCTCACAAAAATTATCCTGTTCATTTCTCTCTGTCAGTAGCAGTGCTCTCTTTTCCTTTTAAAGAAATTTTATGTCCTTCCTCTTCTTTGTAACCTTTGTTCAATTTATGCTGCATCACACCCATTCAATAGTCCCTCATCACTATACTGTAGATTTTGTATGAAACCATGAGACTTTGAAGCAAGAAAATATACATTGATATCTCAGAATTCAGTATGATTTTGAACATTTGAGAATGAGTATCTGTAGCAAACCTTATAAAGTTATCAGTTAGCACAGTCTCCATGTACACATGTAGTCCTTGTACATGAGAAAAGGTGAAAGAAGGGAGGAGACTTTCAGCACAAGAAGTCTTGTCAAGCGTGTACCCTGATGTCAGGACTCACTGTCAGAGGCATCCAGCTACACTGTATGCTGAGTCATGTCAGTGTATCATACCATACAGTTTCACTCCTTTACTGCCAATCACTAACACTGTTAAGCTCAATAATAATGCCCTGAAGCTATTTCATGAACAGTTCACATACATATTGGCACGAAAGTAGGATATGTCATTCTCTTCCATATTAGATGTGCGTGTAATTCCGTTACCATGTAATTCCGTTACCACAATTACAGAAGAACTGAAGGAGATATTTCACAAAATGTTTTGTGACTTTTCAGGGAGTCACATGTAGAGAAAAAATTTACAAGGGGAGAAAAAATCAGTGATTAGTTTGTTCAGGAGAAAACTTTTTTCAATTTTATGGTAACGGAATTACGTCAATTTGTCAGTAGATTTTGAAACTTTCTCCAAAAAATATCATAATGAGAGTGACTGAATGCTTCATTACATGTGATTGCTGAAGCATAGGAAGAAAGATGTGGAAGTATGGATAAAGTAGAGAGAGATTTAAGTTGTTTCATTTTAAATTTTTATTTAATATTGTAAAATTTTAGATAAATACAATAAATAGTCTTCCAACTTTAAAAGTGTGTACAACAAAAACGAGGAAAGTTATTAGAAAAGGGTTTTTTGTTTCCGTAAATACAACAATCCATCTGTACGGGAAACTGAAATTTCTGAGCATTTACTTAACTTTGAATTTTGCTGTTTTTGCCCTTCCCATACGGAATTGCCCAGATGTCTTTTATTTCAGGGGATGTAGGTGCCAGCAGTTGAGCATATTTGTTAATATTTGCATGCTGGCCTTGGGTCTAAATTGAATCAAAGGTTAAGTTTAGGGCAAATTCCTTTCATTATCATGCAGATTTCACCCAGAGTTCATACATCTCATGTAGACCTTGGCAGTGAATGGAAGAGAGCAGTCTATTTTGGATCAGACATTCTTTCGTCCATCCTTGTCGCCTAAATTCACAGAAAGAGATAATAGCTACAATATGATGGACTTCCCCTATGAATGCCACCTCCTCCCCCCCCCCCATCTTTTCATTTGGAGTCAAGAGGTTACCAGTCTGAGGAAAGGAAGCAAACTTTTGGAATGGAACTGTTTCTGTGGCCGCTAAGTCTGCCCCGTCCCCCTCGGAGGCAGCCGCCCGTACACACTTCTCCACCCTCATGGAACTCCACCCTAGAATTCACAATGCAGTCGCCCTTAAAGTGTGGTGTCAACTTTGGTGCAAGCGTGCTCGGTCCAGCAGCTCGGGCGACAACTGTTTGTCTGTTGTGAGCAGGGTTTATTGGTGGGACGGAGGTACAATGACCTCTAGGAGACCGTTCCTGGTGTTTTAGGGTGGCAGAGTTACTGATAGGGTTTGAAGGCTTACAATATGAAAGACTCTGGGTTTCCATTACCCAACATAAACTGCTTCCAACTCTCATTACTGTGATTCAATCACAGACCTACAAGGCTCATGGTTCAATCTAAACTCTGCTTCCTAGTTTTTGATTCTCCTCAGCTCGCCTGGGCTAGGTCAAGATCATTCTGCATATTATCATATAGTTACTTGCAGGCTTACTACCACAACATGCAGAAGGAGAAAAAACAGTGGACATTGTTCAGTTGTCTTGCTTTAAAGCTGTAGTAACGTTTTAATAGTGATAGTACATTATCAAAGATACAACTGCTCAATTAAGAAATATGAAATTGTTGGGGTTGATCTTTTTGAAGGAGCATGAATGTGCATTATTTGTTGTAGCAAACTTCACTCTGACTCAGTTTGTCGCAGTTCCAGGACATTTACACAGCTATTGTGTACATGTGGGACTATGCAAATTGCTAATGCTATATTCTTTTCCAGACTGTGGTTACAACCAATTAAGTTCTATGTGATAGCATGCTTGGAAGCATCCTTGGTAATGATCATGAAATAGATAAAAAGTTTTGCAAAAGTTTTTGTCAGTGTTTCCTGAGCTGTAAGGTCTCAATTTTCATGGCCCAGGCTCTGCTACATATTGTAAAGTAGGGATGGTTGGGGGGGGGGGGGGGGGGGGGGAGGGGGGATGTATGTAAAACTTTTGGTTACCAGTGGAGCATACAAACCACCAGACTAAAACACATTGGTAATTGTATACAATAACCTCTTAGTTCTTCAGCAATGCATTGATTTGAATGTAGCGGGACACAAAGGCCTCATTCTGGTCATGGGGTTGAGGACTTATTCATGCAGACATTTAATGATGGCGTTTCCTTCCAGGCCCTTTTCTGTGTAGATCTGTTACATGGCGGTATCAGAGAATACATTTCACAGGCAAACATGGGAATGAGAAATCATAATGGTGTTTTTTTTTCAGCTTTCTGAATGCTGTTGTTGTTGATAGTAATTTTATAATGATTCTCAGTCACCTTGCAGTATGTAATTTAGATGAAATCTGAACACTGAAATGGTGACCAACTGATAAGAATTTGAAAAGTGTTTGATGAAAGTAAAAAGTTTTGATCATGTTGAAATTTCTCTACCTGTGTAGTAAGGCTCAATTGTAGCACGTATTACTGCAAAGCAAGTTTTTTTTTGTGTGAATTCAACCAGCAGCAACAACTAGGGAAACGTGATCTGAAAGGTCTTTGCAAACAGGTTTTGGTAGTGGGTATTCCGTATTGAAAACGTGTTTCAAACATGGGTGAGATAGTAAAACGCAGCTTATGTTTGTAGATTTTTACCAGAGTGGACATGTTTACCGTGTCTGTAGCAATGATTGAGGACTTTGTTATGAATTTAAGAACATTTTCATCAAACATTTTCCTGCTTGTTAATAGCAGCTGTGTACATAGTACCTAATAAGGTTTCTTACTTGGTCATATCACAGTTGAGATAGCTATTACTCTAGAAAAAAATCTGTGTGTGTGTGTGTGTGGGCATCTGTGTGTTTTTGTGTGTGTTGTGTGTACTGAGAAATTTTATGCATTTCAAACAAACTGGTTTGTTACATATGAAAGAGGAATTTTTTTTTTTTTGTTCGTACTTGGGCAAAAAAAAAAGAAAAAAAAAAGAAGAAAAAGATACGCCCATGTCTACCATTACCACATTTGTGTGTGTGAGTGTGTGTGTGTGTGATAGCTGCGTAATGTGCGTGATAGCAATGTAATGTGCCATCTGTGTCCATGAGAATTTACCAATAATTTGGAGGTGTGTAAGGGTGTGTTTATCAACTTACTTCTGGCACAGAATTAAGGTTTCCAAACAACTTTCAGGGAGTTTTGAGCAATTAATATTTATGCAAAAAATAGGTGTCTTGATTATAGGGCTAGAAATATGTTTTTTGAAATGGCGAAAAAATGTGAGCCAGAAACACGTTTCTGTAGAGTTGACAAATGCATTTGAGCTAGAAATATGTTTCTGTAGAGTTGATAAATGCAAGGTTGTTTTGAAACGTGTTAATAGCTTGGTCCTGCCCACGTCAACTACTGCCATTTACAGTACAGTTCACATCTCCATTCCTCGAGTCAAACTGTGCAGTGGAGCTGCACAGTGACAAGGCCTCCCTCAATTGACTCACGGATAGAGTTGATAAATGCAATACTGTATAAAGCTGTTATTTTTGTGAGGGTTTAATTTTCACCATTTTCATGAATCACATTTGGACCACTAATTTAACAACATGCAAAAATATCACCATGCGCGAAGGTAATTCTATAGTGTGCTAATTCGCAAAAAGAACATCTCGCAAAAATTTACATGACCTCAATTGCGAAAATATCTGTACGCAAAAAATAACAGCGGGCGTAACTTTAGGAACTTGATCTGAAAGGCACTTGTAAATGCATTTTGATTGTGGGTATTGAAACACGTTTCAAACATGTGAAAGTTGATCAATGCAGCCTAATTTTGATATAATCAGCTTTGATCATGTTAACTTAAAATGATGCTATTTCCTCATTTTTTTTTTTTTATCCTTCAGGTCACAGTAAGAGTACTCAGTCTGGGATTATTAAAAATCAAGCAGCATAAATTAGAGGTAAGTGAATTTTAAAACCATGACTTCACATTCTTAAAGGTAGAAACTACCTTCTGGAAGTTTCAGTATTCTAATTTACCCTCCAATCTATTTACCTATCCATTTTATACCTACATGTACCTTCAGTTTCTCAAAATATATAATTTCCATTTTCCCTGCTCTACTAATCAAATATGTCTGTCTGTCATCAAGCAAACACAATTTCAAATTATTTGCAGCTTTAATTCCATTTTTTTGTTTTGTTTAAAGTTTAAAGCAGCTTGGAGTTCATTACCTACGACTTGGACATAAAGGCAAACTGTTCTACAATACATACTTGACATCATCGTTTTGAAGAACATATCAGTGGGTTTTGAACTCTGGTAAGACCAGAGTCGGAACGTTCCCATGCATGTTCATGTGAAGCGTGTCGATAAAACACTCATCTGATGTCAGTCATCCAAGCTTGGTGGGGGGGGGGGGGGGGGGGGGGTGGAGATGAGGGGTATAATTGCACCCCATGACGCAGTTTCTCGTGCCAATGTCCTCATTTTACCAGCTCAGTGGAATCCAGAATCGGTAGCTCATCTTGTTTGACATTTTGGCTCATTTCCTGGTCCTCATCCCTGTCAAAGAGGGGTGTCCATTGTGCCGAGTAATGCTGCCCTGGCTTACAATGTGTGTTCTTAGGCCAGCTGTGGGTAATGATGCCTTTCATCGCTGCCAGAAATTGGAAAAGTAGAAGAGGGGGTGTGTGTATGAAGACAAAAGGATTAGGGTGTGGTTTCCATAGTTTGTTCTGCAGTAATAGAACATGAGCACTGAGTAGGAAAAGCTGAACATTGTGCTAAAAATACTCCACCTTTGTGACAATGTACTAGTCAAATTGCATGCATGAAACCACAGGAGGGCTTACTCATTGCAGCCCTAGAGTTTCGTCAGGGAGCCTGTTTGATCAAGCAGCAACCAATTGTTGCAACAGATGTAGAATGCAGGAGCATGCAGAAAGTGACAGAATATATGACGGAAAAGGCTCCTGAATAGGTTCGCCAAGGTGAAATGAAGCTCTGATGTGCAGCGAAAGTCTTGCCAAATTGGTCTTAGGGTGTACTTATCATTAATGCTTTGTAGTGGATGTCCCCACAGATTATTCAGAGTTTTATCTCATGACATTAAAATTGGCAGATGTACAAAGTAGAGTGCACAAATATCTCACTGTCACTTTGCAGACCCCCTATCGCACAGCTGAGCAATCAATTGCCAACTAAAAAGTAGTAAATAGCTGATTCTAACTTGGGTTCTGAATTTCAATAATGGATAAAATTATTGCCCCAAATGGCACAGTGCCAAAGGAGCCAAAGCAATTAGACTTGAAGAGTTCGGCTTTCAATTGGAAATGTCCATTTTTAGCAAACATCACCTGTTTTCAAATTTATTTCTAAATGGTACCAAGCCTTGAGGAGTTCCCATGAAAATGGTGTAATTGAGACGAAACAGACCTGCGGATTTAGATAGTATGAAGAAATGTAATACACAACATGTGGGACAGTGTAAGTTTATGATTTTTCTTTGCTGAATTACCATATAATTGTTTTGCATATGTACAGTTGTAAGTAGCTGCTGTCATGGCTCGTTTAGTGTTCTTTATATGTCACATGACAAAAATGGTATCCCAATATACATGTACCTGTGCATAGTTAGCCGATAAAGTGATGTACAGTACATACAATGTAGGAAAGTGTCCACTGCAGAGATTTGTTCCTTTGAAACAGTTTGAATGTTGTGTAATGGCTTTGTCATGCAAATAGAGCTGTTCTACACTCTGCTAGCACATCATTAGAGAAGAGAGTTAAGACTGGCTACAGATATCCTTGGAACCAGAATAAAATGTCTTGCCTGCTTGCTCTGTACAGTGGAGTGGGCAGAGAAGCTGCTGAGAGCTGGGCACTACACAATTAATGCAGCAGTGAAGTGAACAAACAGCAAATGGGCAAATGCGTCTGAAATGAGAGGTGGGACTGGTGTATTTCAGCAGCAAGGATTTTTGTTTTGTCTTTTTTTCTCACATTCTCTGGGCAGGGGAGCGAAAACAAAACATTGTGACACAGCTTATGTGAATTGTCTTGACAAGTGTCCATTCTGGCACTCATTGTGGTGTTAGTGGTTTGACCATCTGACCTGTACAGCTGTCCAGGGTTGCATTCCAAACACATTTAGAACAAAACAAAACAAAACAAGAAAAGAAGACATCTAGGTGTGAAAAATCATTCAGGTGTTGTCAAAACTAGTCACCCTTCAAGGTCACTATTTTCCTTTTTTATACATTACTGTACAGCAGGGCATACATTGTAGACTTTGCTCTAATATTGTATACAAGCATGCATTAGGTGGTCATTGATCTGTGATTTCACATTGAAGGTTGATGTATCATACTTTACACAATGTATTTCTTGCTGCATGTTATGTTTTTTTTTTTTTTTTTTTAATTAATGATCGAACTCTAATTATATCTTGTTGAATCAATGAAAATGGGCAAAAAGTATACTAGGGCAATCATTCATGGTGTATTCTTGTATAACATAGAACAGGTAGGATGGGAGTAGACCAGTTTCAGACTCCTTGAAGTTTATGCATGTTCTTTCTTCTCAGCACGACAAGACAAACACTCCTGTCACTGCTGAGCCTTGTGGTCAAAGGATGAGATTGACCGATGAGGCTGGGCAGTGACATCTCTGACCACGGATAGGTGGACGCTGTCAATCATCCTTGGCTTCTGTCAAGAAAAATGCATGTAGTAGTAGTTCTAAAGAAGAAGAAGGAATAGAAGAAAAAAAGAAGGAAATTTAAGAAAGAAAAAAGAAAAAAAAAGAAAATGGAGCAAAGAATACCAAAAGAAATGGGAGGAGGAGGAGAAGAAGAAGAAGAAGAAGAAGAAGAAGAAGAAGAAGAAGAAGAAGATTGAAAAGAAGATGAAAGAGAAGGAGGAGGAGAAGGAGGAGGAGGAGAGGTCTTGGAGGAAGTGGTCAATCACACCAAACCTTGAAATGAGAATGCTTGGTAAGAAGGAACCTTTGGAGAAAGTTAGGGTTGGGTTGAGTTCACATCTGTTCAGTTCCCTGAACAACCCCCCCCCCCCCCCTCAAAAAAAAAAAAAAAAGAAAAGGAGAAAGTACAGGAAATTAGTATAAATTACCATATCCAGGGATGCCTAACTCTTGCACATCACTTTAACTTGCACACTCTAACATTTTCTTACTTTTTCAATTTCTTTTCATCTTCTTTTTGAGTTACAAGACTGCTATGAAAATTAATGGTATGTTTCCTTGTTGTTGTGATGTTTGTTAGCAAACATGGTTCTTCGGGGAGGGAGGAAATGGCTGATGCATGGAGAGAACTGCCAGTTTACAGTACGCGCAATAAGAAACGCCTCCGTCAATTTCGTTTTCCAACGAAAGTTCGTTATCGATCGAGTAGCAACGAAATCTGGACGAAATTTGGACGAAATTTCGTTATCGATCCATTAGCAACGATTCTGACGCTTTGTGGACGCTTTGTGGACGCATTTCACGCACGACCGCCCGCTCAATTCCGTTCGGCAAATGCGTTGCTCGTTCGGAAAATGCGTGTTCGGAGCTCGGCAGTTTCGTCCAAATTTCGTTAGAAGCGTCCGTGATCCATGGCGCACATGGAATACAGTACACACGTGAATCACTGCAAGATTAGACTCAACAAGTAGCACAGCGGTCGGGAATGAGAACAGTAGACAGGCGTGGAATTCACCTGATACACATAATAAAAATGGTAACATGTATACATATATCGATGCCGTTTTCATTGAAGCAATTTGTAAAAGTTTTAGTTTCCCTTACCCTAGCTGTAAGTACGGCACCGTTAGCAGATTATTCACTGCATTTAGTGAAAGTCACCTGATACATCACATGGTGGTATGCGGGCTGCATGTAACCAGGGAATGTGCACGTATGGGAAAGGCGAGTGCGCCGTATGTGCGTCGCCATTGCTATGGCATGGCTCGCTCGGCTGAACGAAACAGAGATGTTACGATGTAGTAGTTCACGTGTTTTGTTTTGTTTTTTACAAGCAGAAAATAAACAACTGTTGATCATGAAATAGACTAAATTACCAATCAGAGATCATTCGGGTTCATAGTATTTAAGAGAAATCACGCAATTTTGGCGAGGGTGAACCCACAGGAACCCACAGGAACCTTATCGTAGAATGCCGACCAAAAAGAAAATGGTTTCACTGAAATTGCGTGTACGTAAAATCCATTTGAGTATAGAAAGAAAATTAACCCCCAAAAAGAGGAAAAAAGAAATTAGAAGGATTTGTTCGCCGTTATTTGGTCATTAAATATTTTGTCTTTCTTCAGCAATTGCGCGTTATATTGCCCGTTTTTTTTTATTGAATCAGGGCCCTGTTGCATAAAACCCTTATACCGCTGGACTTACCGCTCCTTTCTAGCGGTAAGTCTTCAAATCAGCGGTAAATTTTATAATCCTTGATGCTGATTGGCTGTGATGCCTAATTTTGACGGTAGTTACCATTGAAATTCAATGGTAAGTTTTATGCAACGGGCCCCAGAAAAGCAAAAAAAAAAAAAAAAATATTCAAAACAAGACAATACGTTTAATTCTTAGTTTGATATCGTTTATTTCTGTATTGGACAGAGAGATAATTCAGACGGTACGTGGAATTTTCAAAGCGACTAATTCAGACTGATTCTTAGTTTGACTTGGCTCTTTCTTTCTTTCTTTCTTTTTTTTGGGGGGGGGGGGTGGGGGGTTGAGGGTCATGATCGTTGTACCCATGCACCCATAAGGTTCGTTAGTACGAAAATGAAACATTCAGATATACACGCGACTTCCCTACACGAAAAATAGATGTTCGTAAATGTGATAGTCAAATTATGATTCATAATCCGAAAATGCACGAATGTTTGTGATTGGATAGGTGCGTTTATTGTCGGATTAGCAAACCTTCGGAGTACTGTAGTATCGAGCCTGTTGTATTCACGGATAAACGAACTTTTGGAATAATGAATTTTATATTCAGAGCAAGACAATAAGTTTAATTCTTATTATAGTTTGACATCGTTTATTTCCTAGTTGTGAAGCGGGAAGCGAGAGATAATTCTGAAAAGAAGTATACAGACGGAACATGAAATATTCAAAGCAGCTATGAGATTAAATCTTAAGTTGTTTATTTGTTTGTTTGCTTGCTTGTTTGTTGTTATGCTCAAGTGCTGGTGTAATTATATATACATTTTTTTTTTTTTTTTTTTTTTAGGGGGAGGCATTTTTGAAGTACCCACTGCACGTAAAGTTCGCTGATGCGAAAGTGATAAAATGTTCCGTAACACGCAAATTCCCTACACCATAGATGTTCGTACCTAGTGTGAAAATAAAATGTATTACTATTATTATTTTTTTCCCCATTGTTCGATTAGCAAACCTTCGGAATGTCAATCCTTTCGTTTTCGGATAAACGAACTTCCTTAACTCACAACACCACTTTCAGAGTAACAAACTAGTCATTATTTTATTCGGGCATTGAGAATACACGTAGTTCAGGAAAATCTTTAAGGCAAGAATTACGATGGATTCTTATTTTGAAATCATTTTATTGATTTCCGTGGTGTTCATTATTCCGAAAAAGAAAACGGGTGCGCTATTCCGATGGTTACGGCGTTATTTCGAATCCGAAACACGCATATTCCTTGTGCCTATCCAGGTTTGTTGATTCGAAAATGTAATCATGCTGCGGGTAATTGCTATAGGGCCATATATTGTTTTATTTCTGTCTATTGTTATATTATTATTATTATAATTCTTCTTCTTATTATTATTATTATTATTATTATTATTATTATTATTATTATTATTATTATCGTCTTTAACATTATTAACCAATATTTTGATTAACGAGCATTTTGTTGGCTGTTTTTTTTTTTTTTTTTTTTTTTTTTTGGGGGGGGGGGCATTGCCCGATTAGCAAACCTTCGGAGTGTCAATCCTTTTGTTTTCGGATGAACGAACTTCCTTTCCTCAGACGAAGAAATCAGAGTAACAAACTAGTCATTATTTTATTCGGGCATTGGGAATAGTTCAGGAAAGAAATAGAAGGGAGGAATCCGAAACACGCATATTCCGTGTGCTTATTTATACGTCATGTTTATTGATATGCTGCGGCTAAGGGCCTATTGGAGGTCGTTATACCTCTCGTTTGGTGTACGATTTCTTTCGTTTCATATCACTTCATTTGTTCCCTTCATATTCTTAATCTGAAGGTAATTCTTTCAATTGCCTCGCACTGTGTACATGCATTTTCGTAACGGCGATTTCCCGCTTTGCTGCAGTATTTCGAAGGGTGTTTGATGCCAGCCGCTTCGGTGTGCTCTGTGGTAATGTTTATGTAGTTGTCGGGGAGGTTGTTGATACTTTGTCTGTTGACATTTATTTTCGTACAGGCAGGGGCGGATCCAGGAATTCTGTACAGGAGGGGGGAGGGGCGCAACTAATATTTCTGGTGCCACTTCCGGGTTTCACTTCTATTTTTTTTTACGATAAATAAAGGGGGCGTGCGCCTCATGCGCCCCCTCTGGATCTGCCACTGCTACGTGTAGTGTTTATCTCGAGTGATGGTGATCGCGTTTCTAAATGTTTATAAAAAAAGGACATTATCTGAGTGATGCCTGATGATAGTGCAGGTGATGATAATCAACGATGCTGATGTAAAAGACGGCTTGCTGTGGATGCTGAGCGTTTATACGTGCCCTTCGTTTATTTAAATAAGTTTTCCCTCTTTTACTCTTCTTTCCCCTCCCAAGAATGATAAAAAAAGAAAATACTGTACCTACACCTCACAACAAAAGGAACCACGTGTGAACAACCATCGTTAAGTTCAATCGAAACGTTCATTATTAGCAAAGAATAAGGGGAAAACACGAGTGACGGAAAATGATAGAAGCGACGAGATTGTCTTCTTGTGTATAATGCGGTCTCTTGGGATTGGAAAAACCCCACCCTCGGATCCCTTTGTGGAAATTTCCACAAAACCAGGTGCGTGCCAGACCCCAGGTGCCAGACGAAAGAATGCGCGCACTGGTGTAGTATATCGATCGAAGAACTCGCTGGTGAGTTGAGTTAAAGCAATCATTGCAAAGATGTTCTGATTCTTTCGCCTTTCTTTAGGCGCATATATCGAACAGTCGATTATTGCGTACTTGATCTAAGTACAATGTATTTATATGTTCCCGAGCTGTAAAAAGGAATTGATTAATCACTCAAAAATGCAATCACAGATTATGAAAGGTCTCATATGCCTAGACAAATTCACTGAGATGTCCTATGTGAGATGCAGCCACCACCCGATTAAACAGCAAAATCATGACAGTAAAATTTCACGCTCACCAAAACTGCCTATTACTTTTCATATGAATTTTGGTTATCAACACTCGTTCGTGGATTTGTTTGTTTGCATGTTTTGTGTGTATTATTCCTCGATCCTGAAAGACGTAATAATTATTCGCATCGAACGTAAACTGTTTACCGTAACTAAGCCTATGGCGCATTCGATTCATTCAACTAGCAGTAACCTCTAAGGCAGTAAGTTAGTAGCACATGGTGCATTCCTTTGAACCACGTGTTTCGCATATCGGCACATCCAAACACATTGGCGATCGTCGTTATGGCAAACTTTCCGATTACAGTCAAGGGAGAAGAAATCGTAATACTGTACATGTACTTACGAAAGTGATTATGCTTAAGATCAAATAAAATGAAGACGTTTGAAAACAACTTGGCAACACTCAATCAAGTTTTTCATTCTCTCACACAAAAGCTCTCTTGAGAAAATGAAAGCATTCCCCCTCCCCTGCTAGATAATGGAAATTTTCATTACTAGCCCAGCAAGTTTTGGGAGTGTACATGAATGTTTTTAGGATAGAGTCAAAAGGGACCTAAGCTTTCGATTATAGCAGAACCTTCGTCAGAAGCAAAATGGCAAATAGGCAGAAAAAGCAACCACACACATGTAAAGCGACTTCACACAACAAGAACAGTCAGGGCAAAGGGACACGGAACAAAGAAAACAAAAGGAGAGGGTAGGAAGTCATGGGCAAGGAGCCCAACAGGTAAAGGGAGGGGGATTAGAGCAGGAGGATGGACAGACAAAAGGCAGGGGAAGGTTAGTAATGGTCGCCGTGAGGGCCCGGGGGCAACCATTGAAGGAAAAGGATGAATATGGAGGCAACATCAAACAAGATAAGGAACAACAGAGAGATAAAGAAAGGTAAAGCGTGAAATAGCAACAGCAAAGGGGGGGGGGGGGGTGAGCAAACAGCAAGCCCTAGAAAGGATCTGTACAAGTACCAAGAGGATGCAACAAAATGAAAGTGAGAGTCAATCAACAAATGCAATTAACCATATCAAAGTATGGTAATATTAATACAGTAATAATGATGATATTGACAAAACAAATTAGAATAATAATCATTAAAGCACATAAAAAAAGGGGGACACAAAGTCCATGGGAGAGAAAATGTATACTTGCAAAGCAAGTATCAATAGGCAAAATAAATACATTTCAAAGAGCTGGTTCATATGAAATCACCTTTGATTTATGATTTTACAAACAAGAATTTTCATCGCTTACCTATTTCTTTTATTACTTTCGTAATGTCATGATATTTCATGATGGCATGTGTTCTGTCTTTACATGGCAAGATAAGGTTTTTTTTTTTTTTTTCCATCCAGGGTCAAAAGAAGAAAGTGATAGAAAGATAATTGAAAGGATAGAATGAAACACCTACTCAGCAGGCTCATGATATAACGCAAAAGCAATTCATCAGAAATGCAGTACAGTTCTAAATAATTTATCAGTGGAAAAAAGAGCAAAGAAAATGGGATTTCGAGTTCAATAGGAGTAGGAACATCGCAATTTACAGACTTGGACCTGATGCAAACATATTGTCTAGCTTCTGGTTGAGTTTCTTCAGAGACATAAATTTTGGTAGCAGTAAACCAGAGTGAACAAGCAAAAGGATACAATTAAGTGAAAAAATAAAATGCAGGTCTCTAAGACCACTCCAGTGCACGATCGAGCGAACAACACTAAAACAGCCCCCAGGGCCAGGCCATGTCGTCAGTGTCACTCTCGTCTTAGATCATACAGGCCTACATTGTACATACATCGTTTCGTACTCGTCATCGCCAACGTCATGATGGTCGGTCACACGAAATAAATTGCATCATCATAAGAGCTCTTATATCAACACCACTAGATAGTAGAATCATTATCATTATCACTATCATTCCAGTCAATCTCATCCAAAGCGAAACCCTCAAAATCCTCAAAATCATCGTGGTTAATACTCTCACAAAACACATCTGATTCAGACATCGCAGACCTAGCTACACATCTTGCACACAAAAATGAAATGGAGGTGGAAAACTACGATGAATACACAAAAAATATCGACGATGGCATTTTACCGTAGCAGAAAATACACAGAGTATCTTGCACCGGAAAAAAAAATGGATGTGGAAAACTACGATGAGGAAAACTAGGGTGAAAACCCGATGCGTGAAGACGAACGATGAAGACACTTTTACGGTAAAAATACTTACACGGAAACAAACGAGTGGGTACGGGTACGATATTCTCGCACACACGAAGATAATCGACACATCGTTCAATCGAAAAACTCAACAAACACTCGAACAAAAACTCACCCCAAATTGTGGCAAACAGGGTAATCACTTAATAAAAATGAGAAAAAAACACTCTCAGAAGTATGATTGTACTCTGAAGAGAAAGGGATACAATGATACGGAAGCAAAAGAGAGAAAATGAGAGAAATGGACGGGAAACCTAGAGAACTTCGACGAAAGAAGAGCTAGCGATTCGCGATTAGAGCTAACTTTGTATACACTGGAGCTAGCTGTGTGTGTGATCGCGCGTACAAAGGGTTGAAAGCGTTGAAAGCGTTGAAAGCATTGAAAGCGTTGAAAGCGTCCACAGCTTCGGAAAAGCGTTCGGGGATTTCGTTGAATTCGTTGAATTCGTCCAAAATCCGTCCATGAAGTCTGGACGCAAAAAGCGTTGAAAACGTCCCAGGCGAAATCAATAACGCTAAAAGCGTTGGGACGAAATTTGGACGCACTTTCGTCGGGCGTTTTCTATTGCGCGTACTGTATGAGCCGTATCCGCGACACACCGCCTGGTCGTAACACATGCGCGTGCATACCTTCGATACGCGGTGTGGCTGTCGTGACTGCCCGTGTAATGATAACATGCAAGAAATGTGCACCTCGTGTCTGAAAGTGACAGGAATTCTCAAGTTAGAATGTGCTCCAAGGAATCAAGCAGGCCTGTTTTTATGTGCTTTCTTTGATTTTTGCTATTTTTGTTTCAGTAGGGAAGGGTTTTTCCATATACATGGCAATCATGTTGTTGCATGTGTGTACATGCATACAGAACTCATGCAAACTACACTGTACCATGCATGATACGTATCCTACCAGCACCACTGACAGTGACATACAGTTGTATATTGTAATCAGCATTTTGAGTTCATAACATAACATTGATGGGGGTTAATTAGGTGATCCGAGTATCCTCTCGGATCACCTTCTGTATCTGTACTGAATCTTTCTTCTTTCTTTGTTTCTTTATTTCTCCTCAAAAGTTGTGCAGAGGTTAGCTCAGAAAGTGCATTGCCTCTCAATGTCAAACTTATACCATATATGTATCATGTCGCAAAGACGACAGCGCAAGTAAAATCATAGTGATCAGTCGACCGTGACGTCACTATGACGTCATTATATGAAAACACATTTTCATGCATATCTCATTAATGGAATAGAATATTTCAATGAAATTTACGTCACATATATTTCAAGTCATGCGAATTCTACTCATATTCTCAAAATTCAATTTTATCACAAAACGCGCGCGTACGCGCGCGTTGAAATATTTGCATGCTCAAATCGAGCTCAAAATTTTTTTGCACACGTTTCAGACCATTTGGAGCATTTTTTGAAAAATTGAAAAAATTGGACGGGCGCGTACGCGCGCGCACATATTCGCACGCACAGCTCATATGAAATAGAAATTTTCAATTTTTTCACACGGATCGGATGTTCGAAATGTCAAGGAATATTTATACCAAGTTTCAAGTCGATCCGATTCAATATGACGTCATACGGGCCCGTCAAATTCAAAATTCCGCGCGTGCGTCAATGGGGATACACAGTGCAACTATGCCAAAAAACCGCCAATTTTAAATCGGATTTTACTAGTCAGGATGGACGGTGACCCCCCATTTTCTTGACATATTTTGAAAGCTGATGAGTTGTACATGTCATTTCATGGGCTGGCTATGCTGACAAAATGATTAAATGATATCAAATTTCTTAATAAAGTAAAAAAAGTAAATTTTCAAAATGACGTCATCAAATTTCAAGTTTGCTCGAGCGTATCTCACTTATCCTTTGCCAATTTTCACCTAGATTTCAATATGTTGTAGCTTATGAAATGCTCTTTCATAAATGTAATTACACAATTTTGATTAGATGACGACATCACCTCGAAAAAATGGGTTGAAGGTAACCTTGTCAAATTTGACCAGTTTACGTGTAATCTCTATGGGAGTGCAATTTTTATGGAAATGAAAATTGACATGACTATCTTTATCGAGCACTAGCTCACTTATGCTTCGGTGAATTTCTCTAAGATTTTAATATGTTTTAGCTGAGACGTAGGGCTATCGTAAGTGTGCCATTCGTTTTTTCATACGTTGTCGGGATCACGTGAAAAAACTTGGTTGAAATTAAAGCTTATCTTCGATGTATTGTAATATTTCTTTCTTTTTACAACTTTATGTGCAATAACTCAAGAAAAACATACCCTATCACCACCATATTTTGCACATGTTTAGTTCATGTCACGTACATTATTTCATAAAATAACAACTACTTGATCGGACAACATCTTGGGTATGTAAATTAGGGTCAAAGGTCACAAATGTTTCATCCTGTATCTTGGTGAATACATGTCTTATCTTTCCCATATTTTGCACACGCAAAGATCATGTTACAACAATCATTTCACAAAATAACCACTTTTTGCTCAGATGCCATCTTGTCTGTGCAAAGTGGGGTCAAAAGGTCATATGTACTTCTTTCTGTTTCTTCGTTATGACGTGTTATCTCTATGGGAGGGAATTTTTCTAGATGTGAAAATTGACATGATTGTCTTTATCGAGCACTAGCTCACTTACCCTTCGGTGAATTTTTCTCAGATTTTAATATGTTGTAACTGAGACTTTGCGCTATCGTTATGTGCCCTTTGTTTTTTCATATGATGTCGGGATCATGTTACAATACTTGGTTGAAATTAAAGCTTATCTTCGATGTATTGAACTATTTCTATGTTTCTGCAACTTTCTTTGCAATAACAAAGGAACAACAGCCCCTATCACCCCCATATTTTGCACATGTTTAGTTCATGTCACGTACATTATTTCGTAAAATAACAACTACTTGATCGGACAACATCTTGGGTATGTAAATTAGGGTCAAAGGTCACAAATGTTTCATCCTGTATCTTGGTGAATACATGTCTCATCTTTCCCATATTTTGCACACGCAAGATCATGTTACAAGACACATTTCACAAAATAACCACTTTTTGCTCAGATGCCATCTAGGTTGTGCAAAGTGGGGTCAAAGGTCATATGTACTTGTTGCTGTATCTTCGTTATAGTGTATACAGATTTGGTACCAAAGATGGCAGATATGACTCCCTTTTCTAAATGAGAATCCAAACATCACACGGCCAATGTCTCTGAACACAGATGAAACCTGCATGGCCATGCCTATTGCGATCAGGACTTGAATCATTGATTAAAAAAAAAAAATCGGATCACCTTAATTTGTCAGTGATGACAAATTACAATCTCTAGTTGAATTTAGGGTTGGATATCTGTGAGGACCGTGAGAATGATTTTATGTGGAAGTTGGTCAAAAGGTCAGGGTATTGAGCTCCACACCCGCAAAACATGATTTGGAGGTCAATCCATACACACGACATTCCGTGATTAGTCTGGAGAATCGTGATTGGAAATCACCTCCAGACCGCCATTTGAATCACGATTGGAATTATGATACAAATTACTCTTCACAATTCCAGTTTGTAAGACACGGCAAAAAATGAATAATTTGAATCACACTCATGGTGATGTGTCATTAGAATCATGATTCAAATCACACACTCTTAGTACATGTGAAAACAGGCTATCCTTTAACAGTGGAATGTCAAAACCTTTCTTATTTTGGTAAAATTAGTTTTGACAACTTTCATGAATTTCCCAGATTTTGATGCATTAATGCTGTCAGCCCTGTGAAAGTTTTTTACTGGTGATAGGATTATTTTTCCTGTACACATTCATGTTACACTGTAAGTCACAGCTTATAAAATGCAGCATTATTTTATGTCTGCTTCTGTGATAGGAGGAAATAGTGTATTTATTGGATAAGGCTGTCTTTGGTTGCAGCCGGTGAGAGTTGGAGAGGAAATGCAGCTTTGGATTGATCAAAGTTTCCCTGTAATTAGGCTTATTGTGCTGTAGATTGCCAGAGCATTATGCCAGTGAAATTACATTATTTTCTCCAAGATCGCTCAGATCATCTTCTTTAATCATGGCTCGTGTAGGAAGTAGAGACTTTGAAGATTAGATGGGGGGATGATACAGTGATGTCCTTGTCTTTAGAGTTAGTAGCACCGGATCAGAAACCTTTGCTCAGGATATGAGCAGCAGAAACAGTTCAAGAGGAAAGTACATGATGTAAGATACAATGCACATGTATGATACAAGACCAATCCTCACGTGAAAAAAAAAAATGTTTTTCTTTTCTCTCAAAATGTATTTTTCTTGCTTGTGTTTACCATTTGTATACAATAATTAGAAGTGATTTCAGTTTTTGTGCCAATAGTTGAAATCAATTAAACATATACAGTTAAAGAAAAACTGTTTTGATGAGAAAATCAGAAGCTTTTTATGCCTCCGCCACGAAGTGGTGCCGGAGGCATTATGTTTTCGGGTTGTCCGTCCGTCCGTCCTTCCGTCCGTCCGTAATGAATTTTGTGGACAA
Organism: Diadema setosum; assembly: GCF_964275005.1. Classification (NCBI taxonomy): domain Eukaryota; kingdom Metazoa; phylum Echinodermata; class Echinoidea; order Diadematoida; family Diadematidae; genus Diadema; species Diadema setosum. The sequence goes on along the minus strand of NC_092691.1, from coordinate 2,187,274 downwards.
GGTAACTATCGAAACCTTGTGAGGTATCCTAATGAAACTTGGCATGTATGTGTATTAGGGGGTGAAGTTGTGCCTATCAACTTTTGGGTGCACATGCTCAAGGTCAAAGGTCAAAAGTTCAGGGTCAAATACATAAAATTTCACTATTTCCACCATATCTATTGAATGCCTGAAGATATTTTCTTGAAACTTAGTGTATACATGTATTACCCAATTAAGATTCTCTGGTGAACGTTTGGGTCATGAGGTCAAAGGTCAAAGGTCAAAAGGTCAAGTAAAAATATTAAAACTTCTTTTTTTTCTCCGTACCTTGGAAAATTGTTCAAGGTATCGTCAGGGAACATAGTATATACATGTACTGACTGGAAGTGATTATCTAGAGAATGTAGGGTTCATGGGGTCAAAGGTCAGGGGTCAAAGGTCAAGTGCAAGACTTCAAAATTTTACTATTACCCTCATATTTATGCAATGCCAGCAAGGTTATTTTTTTACACTTGGTGTATGCGTGTGTAACCTAATAGAAATTCTCTGGAAAGTTTTTTTTTCTCTTTTTGCCTCAAAGGTCAAAAGGTCAAAGATCAAGTGAAAGTGCTGAACTAACTTTTTCCTCCATATCTCGGAAGTGGCTCAAGTTACCTTGAAACTTAGTACATATTATGCATGTTCTACCTGAAAGTAATTATCTTATGAATTTTAGGGTCAAGGGCCAGATGAAAATGGTAATAATTTACTATTCAATTCAGAAATTGCACTTTTTCTCCACACTTGTACCTTGAAAATTACTCAATGCCTAAATGTATGAATGGATCAAAGTCAAGTTAAAGTCCTTAAATCCCTAGATACATGCTCTCCTATTCATCCAATTAAACCTACGTCAAGGACGGTGAACATTCAACACATTTGTGACAAACTTGTCATTCCAATATTTTGCCAATTTTGTGAAAATGTAATCACACAGTGTCCTCCTGTACTATCTAGACCTATTGGGAAAATCATGCATTATGGCGGAGGCATACCAGTCGCCAAAGCGACATTTCTAGTTCATCTTGGTATCTTGAAGATGCTCTGTGGGGCATAATTTTCGATATTAACAACAAAAAAGAAAAAAATCTGTCTGTTAGTAAAAATGTTCATTTGTGGAACTTGGGAGGTAGTCAAAAAATAAGAGTTTGAAATCAGCATTTGATATGTGCTATATGTTGATGCCAATTTACCATCTGAAGATGAGATTTTATGAGAATGGGGCAGTACTTGTGAAAAAGGACTAGGTGTGCTACGTTTTAATTGCTTCTACTCTGTCAAAACCCCAGTCACCTTTGTGGGTTTTCCTTGAGGGCTTGGTTTGGATATTACTGGGCTAATTACATTTCGGCGTGATGAATCTTCCTGTGAACATGACGATGACGTACATCAAGACACCACAAGACAATAAAGCTGGGTGGCTATGACCTCTGAGATTGACCTTGCTACGTGCTTGATAGCTGATACAAGATTTAAGGAAAGAGCATGGTTTTTGGTCGTAACTTCTATTGTTACCACAAATATCTTTGTCAAAACCAACCATGCTATAAATGCTAATTATAGTGTGTAATCATAATGATGAAAATATTAATAGTAAAGTGGTCATGATTAATCTGGTAATGATTACTATTATTAGAGTATCATCATCATCAGTATCATACATTGATGATAACATTATACCCACAAAAGACATTTATAACAAAATGTTCAACAAGTGCTGCTAAAATACGTATGTTAATAAACAAAGAGAAAGTTTTGCACTTTCAAAGTTGGTGACTGATAGAAATGTAGTCTTAACACAACTTTGCACAAAGATGTCACAAACTTTGGAATGGTGCTAGACATGGGTGTGAGAACTATGCTTCAAATCTGCACACCAGAAAGTAACCTCCATTCCATTCTAAAAGCAAGTAGTATTTCTTGTTCCGAACAGAAGCACCAAATTTCATGGAGAAAGAACATTTGCATGTAATGCCTCTACTTTATGGAATTATTTACCTCAGCATTTGAGACAAATTACCAACATCAGGAAATTCAAATCTGCCTTGAAAATGCATCTTTTACAGTTTTGAAGAAAGTATGCAACTTGTTACTATTACAGTTGTATTCTATCACAGTCTTTACTTTTCTTGAGCACGTAGGGACATGCTACGCTTTGTGTTATTAATGCAATATATTTTCTGAGTACATTGGCTGATAGGGGCAGTACATGTATTTCATGTAACCCTGCAGGTGCCCTTGGCATTATGTGTAAAACTCTTGAGAGTGTTTCTCTGTGTGGTTGAAATTCATACCAGATGTATTTGTGGATTGGATCTTTATCATGGGTGTGGAATCATTTTTTCTGGGACATAAAGACAGAGCCCTAGACCTTTCTTCTCCATAGATCATAGAGAATAATATTAGCCCTAGAAGGCCTTTGGAACAAGGCGAGAGAATGCATACTTTTCTTATGAAATGAACTTCAAGATAAGTGAAATTCCTTCTACATTTTGAATACCAGGTATATCATTCTCCAACTTTAACATTACAAATTATTGTTGAGTTCACACATTAAAGGTAGGGAATCCCATTTGCATGCCTTACATAGAGTTGTATAACAGTCAGTCCGCAGCACGTATGCTAATGAGCCGATCCGGCAAGATTTATTCAGCACTCTCGTTGACGATCTTAGCGTTCGAAAGGTGTCTCGTCGTGCGAGATTTTGCGAGACTTTGATAGGGCTTTGGTTTTCACAATGTAGCGACTTGTATATACATTCGTCATGGCTACAAGTCACGGTAAATTGTTCTCCAGACTTTGATCTTTATTTTGATACTAAATTTTCGTATAACATCGGATCTTATCATGACTATATAATCAGTTGAATTTGCGTAAATTTTACCTGCTTTTCACGGAAGATTTTGTCGTCTAAAGTTCTTTTTTGGTTCCTGACCGGATTAAGAAACTGTTGTTTCTGATTTTGGCTTTTTCATAGAGAGGAAACTTAGATGCTCATCATATATTGGAGTCAAGGAGACGCAAGCATGATTTATACTAGTTTTTCCGTTTTGAAATGTCTGTAAAATTCACTCCTAAGCCGGAAGTATGCTCCACACAAAGTGTACAGTGGCGCGAGAGAGCTCTCTCATTGGACAGTGCTTGCATCCAGCACTTGAACTTGGCTTGAACTACACCTGTGCCGAGAAACCGCAAGTGGCATGAAACCGTTATGTAGCAGCGTAATAACGTAATGCAAGCGCTGAATGCAAGCGCTGTCTAATGAGAGAGCTTACTCTTGAGATTGCACGGTTTCAAGCTGATCAGCACTGACATCGATGTATATTTTACTGGTTCCTGACCGGATTAAGCAACAAATTGTCAAGATATTTACATGGATACAAAGATTTGGAGATGGACTACCAAATAAACTATCTTCATTGAGACGCAAGGTGAATTTGGTATTCTTTGAACGTCTTGAACGTGTACTACACGAATTACTTTTTTCATCATTTTTCAAGCTCAAATTACACTATGATATTTTTCATTTACAATAATTTGAGTAACATGTGACGATAGTTTACATATTTTCCTTGAATTTGATACCAAATTTGTGAACATAAGGTGTATTTTTGTTGCTGAAAGCCCAAGGACAAAATCCCCTTACGCAGCTCATTACATATGCAAGCCTAGAGCGGGCTTGCAAACGAGTTGAATAAATACGAGCGAATTATCGGGTGCTGCGGACTGACTGTATAAATACAGTGGTATGTTGAAGAGAGTATCATTTTATAAACTCCCATAAAGTATTGAAAGTGGAAGGTAACATTTAGTTCATGTTTATTGACCGTTAGATTTTGAATTGAATTTTTTTTCGGGGCTCACCGTAAATTCCAGTACATTACTAGGCTACCTTTGCAGACCCATGCACTGCATGTGTGTCCATCATGTATATTTTGTGAAGAAAGTTCATCAAAACTTACAAACATTTCTATATACACTCTTGCCACACACTCTATATGTTACTACATCAGCTCTTATACTTTAAGATTTGTGTTTATAGATAAAAAAAAAAAATACAGAAGACTGCAACAAAAAGGCTTAAGTGTGGCTGACACACAGAACTACTGAGTAGTTGAGTTTTGTGCATTATTCAAATTGTAGATAACTGTTGACTTCCAAATTTCTAAGCAGTGGCCTAAACAAGTCCACTGAGGTTCATATTTAATGTTTTGTTGCATTTTGGGAGGTCTGTAAAAGGTATCCCCTACCTTTAAAGAGGGCAGCACATGAAATTAATCAAGACTTTAGAAATTCATACATGTAACTGTTGAATGTATTGTGTGATTTTCTTCAAATTCCCATGGAGTGTGTTCACTAATTTTCCTGTATTCGCTGAAGTAATGATTCCAGCATGTGCTGAGGGAAATTTTGCTTTTGAAGTGTCTCACTTTGGATGCCGGAATACAGCTACATGTAAAACCACCACCCACCCATATATTGAAATGCTGTGCCATTAAAAAGCATAATTTACCATTTATATGCAGATGAAACAAAAACCCAGCATTAGTGCTTTAAAATAGTTCTTAAATGTGAGTTGTGGATAGAAACAACCACTGTAAAAATTTGAATCCGTGAATCAATGTTAACTTATTGTTAAATATATGTGCAAAATGTGAACATTACAGTGTAGTTATCATAAAAATGTCTCCAGACTAAACTGTCTACACTTATGGTTTATTGACAAAAATACAGATCATCTCCTTATATTTTAGGCTTTATTGCAAAAGTAGTACAATGTATGTTTTGTGGTACAACAGACCTACACATATACGCGTTAAATGTCATATCTTGATTTTTTTTTTTTTTTTAAAATCACTGTTCCAAAAGGTAAACAGCACCTCATGCCGAGAAGTTTGGAGCAATCAAATGGAGTGTTTGCTTGCCAAGGTGCAGTATTGTTGGTGTTCAACAGGTGTGTGTGTATGTTTTAGTGTGGTTGTGTGGGTGGACATTATGGTTATAGAGTAATATAAGGTCATGCTACAGTAAACCCTCCTAAGACCAATCAAGATGCCACTATTGTTGTACAGGGGCTACTGGACATTAGTACTGGAAGACTTAAGTATAGGCCTACACGTACAGATAGTTCCAAGAGGAACTTATTTGGTGCATGTATACATGTGTACTATAAAACGAATTTTCGCATGCATTTTAATTTCGCGAATTTCGTGAGTGGCAACATTTGCGAAATTAAAATGCACTCAAAAGATTTTGCCTACACAATATGCATTGGATGCCAGTGGCAAGTCGCGAAAATTTCATGCTGCGAGAAAGGCCGTCGGCTCCAATTTGCGAAAATTTCATGCAGCGAATATATCTTATTTTACAGTACACTGCATTGAAGTGGTCAGAACTGTATTTTTCTCTCTCAGATTTCACTAGATTGTTTTTTAACCAAACTCCCTGAAAGATTCTACTGCTCTGCCGCTTGTAGACAGAAGAAGCACAAGCACACATTGCTTAATATTTGATCTGGCAATGTCTGTTGATATCAAATGTGTTTGCCCCATAATGAATTCTACCTTTGGATGCTGAGCTGCTGGGGAGATTGATGTTAGGCATGGTAGAAAGTCACCCCTTTCACATGTTTCAAAGTGTTATAGCGCATTATAGAAATGCAAACTACATTCGTACTGTACTGTGTGTTGTGTTCGAGCATTCTTTTCAGCTATTGTCCGCGACTGTTAACGTCAATGACAGTTTATCAGCAAACACAGCGTGTGCATGTATTTTGAAAGAAAACACTCTCTGTATCAGCCCTACAGCCTGTACCCTTCTGCCATTATTCCTGGGTCTACCAGTAATTGATTTTAAAAGCCAATTAAAGAATGCATGTCCATTCCAGCTTCTCGTCCAAACAAAAATCAAGTGGCTGGTTTTTCATCACTGGCCCTCCACTGTGTGTTCATTGGCATTTAGGAATACTGATTTGAGATATTAGCTTGGTAATGCACTTTGCATGCTTTGGCCAGAGTGATGTTATGCCGAGATAGATAATGAGAGAATGTTGTGTGTAGGTAGCTGTGCAAGTTGTATCCATTCTGATGCAACTGGTAATGAGACTGTTCTTGGAAAGAGCAGCTGCATTGTGTTTTGATGCATTTTAGGGATCCATGATGCATGTGTGGCATTGTGATATCAGAAAGTTAGTGTTCTGTTTGTGTCAGATGCTTAAAAACAATATTTGTACCAAAAATGCTTTAAATTGGAAAAATACTTTAAAGTGGAAAAATGAGCAAAGAAAAATGGGATTCCATCAGAATTCGAACCCAAGACCTCTGACTTGCTAGCCCAGTGCTCTACCGAATGAGCTATAGAAAGCCCTAGTTCATTGTTCGTCCCAGAAACCCTTAATTCTCAATGCTTGAATGGTCAGAAGCTATAAAATGCTTTAATTCAGTTACCATCTGCAGTGGTCATTAAATCAAGGTCATTGGTCGCCACTGGTCATCTCTAAAAAATCATTGTTCTTTGATCAACAACGTGAATTTTCTCTCACAAAAATATGCATCCAAAAGGTGTAAAAGCTGTTCAGAAATATCAATAAAATTCATTTAATAACTCTATTTGTTATTTACCATGAATGACACATCCTCCTACACAGGTCACCATTCAAAACAGAAGCCAAAAGCTTTAAGAATAATACGGTTACCTTTTGCTGAGTCATGATCATATTTGTCTTTTTTTTCCCCTTCCTGTTTGTTTTCATTATCCTTTTCAGTCCCTCTCTTCATTTATTAGCACCTACATGTATGTTGCTCAGAATCAAATTCAAATTGAAATCTCTATGCATGAGTACTAATAGTACTAAAGTATATAACTTGTTTCTGATCTTCCACTATTTTTATGTCTCTGTGCGAAGGGTGCCAGAGGCACTTTTTTTTTTCTTATTTCACATTGTATACAACTTACAAGATGAATTTCTTCAATGGTATTTTTGCAATCCACAAAATCTTGTGAAAAAGGAAGCATACATGCCTGCTGGATACAAGGTGAATTTGTTCATGGTAGTTTTGCAATCCACAAAGTCCTGTTTTAAAGCAAGCTTGTAAATGCTTTACTGGGAATCCTCCTACAAGTATAAGGTATCATTTTTTAAAAACCATTTTTTTTTTCTTTTTGATGTTGTATAACAATGGTAGTTATGCATTTGTGATTAACCTCTAATGTGTGACCATGAATCATGTATTGACTTTACAGGATTCACACTACCATGCTTAAATGATAAAGTAAAATCAATGCAAATCAGCCGCATCAGTGGCATTTACTATGAAGATAGGCAGTGTCCGACATTCTTTTCCACCTGCCCCCATCTCCGGTCATTTGAATAATTAACAGTACTACCCGACAAATGGTGTACTATGTTTATAGAAACCTACAACTTTGCACATAATCTATGAATGTAAATTGACTGTGAATTCCTTGGGCGAGGAACACAAAGTACACCCAATGATATTTGCGCAACCAACCCATGGATAAACAAAAAGGGGGGGGGGGGGGACCAGAAACTGTTCATATCATAGAGACTGTTCTGTGGCCCACACCAATATTTGTAGATCTCCCAGTAAACCAAACCCAGTACTTAAAAGACCACTGCAACGATGATGCTTGCGGCTTGGATGGGTGAAGTCGGACACGTGCCCCAACATATTAGCAGGTTGCTGCCGTGGCGGTGTGGTTTTTTTTTTTTTTATTTGCCTGCGCTGACTCGCTAGTTGATTGTGCAAACACTGTGCTGAATGAATGATGGTTTCCCCTCTTTTCTTGAAAACAAATTATAATAACGCAGATTGATGGTAACATGTTCTGCCGACAGAAACGCCACTGGCTTCCACAGTCGTGTGAAGCCATTATGGACTCCTGCCCAAATGTCTTTGACACATGAATGCGATATCTAACATTGTGATCTCAAATGCTGTGGTTTTTGGCATTTCCATGTTATTGTTGAGGCAGTCTCAGCCTGATAGAAGTTCTCGTAGTGGTACATACCTGTATGTACAGACTGTTGTTACCCCTGGACAAATCATTATATCTGGAAGAAAAACGGTCTACCTATATAAATTTTTGATTCATCAAGCTTATTAAAACATTGAAACATTTTGATTCATGCCTAGAAAATTATGTTAATTAAGTTAAAAAGAAAGATATCATGATTATGCTGACATCATGCCTAAAATATTTTTCTTTCTCTCTGTGTGTACAGGGGTATCATATCCAAGATAAGAACATGAAAGACATTTGTTTTCTCTGAGAAAATGTGGAATTGGTGACATTGTCTTAAAATGAATGACAAGTTCTACTCAGTTAATATCATCTTGCTTTTAAATAAGCAATATTTGTATACAATGTTATCATTAAATATAATACAATGTAAGCCCAAAAGTGCTTGTTATTTCATGATATACAGATTCTAAACAGTGGTAATGTATAAAATCCAACTTGACAGATTGCTTTCGTACTTTTTTTTCTGGTATTGGAAAGCAATAGCATCCTGCAGCAATCTCCACATAGTGATGTATTTGTTAATGGGGCAGTCCTGATTTATGGGTGGAATTTCAATTAAAACTTCCAATGAATGTAATAAATGTTTTCACCCTAAGTCATGTAATCTAATTAATTGGATAGAATCTGCTGCCACCGCCCATTTGCAATTAAGAGGAGAACACTTTTATTGTGTCTTAACTCATTTCCTTTAGTGTTATGGGGGGGGGGAGGGGGTATTAAATATTCATGACCATTAAGCCATGATTCATCATGTCAATTACTACTAATCTGGTCGTAATCAAGTATTTGAGTAACTTGCAAATTATTTTAGGTCCACTACATTTTGCACGTCAGCTACTAAAGATATGGCATCCCATAAAAACCTGTGTGCTGAAGTCACATGCTGTCTATGAAAACTAACTTGACCGTGTTTAAATTGGTTGAGGTGAGGATTTAGCTTTGAACATTATGTAAGATATTTTAGAAACCACTCGTTGAAGTATTAAAGAGCATACAATTCTAAGAATTTAAATTTAATTTGATGAAAATCGGTTTTGAAATGACTGAGATATCCAAAAATAAGGTAAAACAAAGAGATCCTTATAAAAATTGTGGCCTGTTGCATTTTATTAGGATTGCTTTTTTGGATATCTCAGTCATATCAAGACTAATTTTCATCAAATAAACTGAATTCCTCTATGAATTGCATGTTCTTTTATAAGAAGTTTCTCTTTATCTCACAAACACGCATAAAAAAGTTGGAAACCTGCATTCCTATCAAATGCACAGAATTTAAATCAAAGCAGTAAACTTGATTTCTATATCTGTGAAAGGCAGATACACTGTATCATTGGAAACTCTGCTGGGTTTTTGTCATTTAAAATTTCGTCAAATATGAATTATGCACGATATTTGAACCCTTGCACAGAAAGGTCCATGCACAACATCTTGTCTCAGTTGAGTGGCTTATCATTTGAGTGGCTACATCAAAAGAGATTCAGTTTATTGATAATTTTCAAAGAGATTTTAATCTTGGAAGCGCATAGTTGGCTCTGTTTTAAGTTTGAAAGGAGAATGAGATCAATAGCTTTAAGCAAAGTTTCAGTTGTTTGTGCCCAAGCATTCATTCAACATCTTTCTAGTAAACAACAGAGTTGTACATTGTGGGCAAAAGCATGGCAGCATGTTAAAGAGCTTTTGTCTTTATATGCATTTGCTAGTTGAAGTGCATATTGTTTGGGAAAAACCCTGAAATAATGATTGGAATGTTGTTTGTTACTGTACTTGTCTTAAAGGGACTGTACAGTACTGGTTCAGGTGGGGATTCATGTTTTGAACATTCCCAAGTGAGATAATGAAAAGCCTCTTATGAAATATGAAAGAGCATGTAATTTTAAGAAGGAGTCAATGTTTATTTGATGAAAATTGGTTTTCAAATGGTTGAGATATCCAAAAAAGTGTTAATAATAAAAGGCGACATGACACAACTTTATTAGGATCTCTTTGTTTCACCTTGTTTTTGGATATCTCAGCCATTTCAAAACCAATTTTCATCGAATAAACTTTTGATACCCCTTAGAACTGCATGCTCTTTGACATCTCATAGAGTGGTTTCTGAATATCTCGCAAAACGTTAAAAGCTAAATCCTCACCTCGACCAGAACTGTACACACCCTTTAAAGTCTTTTAAAATCTACGATGGAACTCACTTTCAGGGGGTTTGAGTTGCAATATTGGCTTGTCAAAATAAAAAGGCTCTTTTGTTTTATAGTGGGTTGAAAGAAAAATTGTGTCGGCACTTTATAACTCCCACATGTTTGAATGGGCTAGGTAGTGCTCATTTCCAATATGCTAAATGATTTACTTTCAATATGAAATACAGTTCTTGCTTGATCATCCAAAATGAGAAATAATGAGCTATATTCTCAATTCATCCATTGTTTGCTCCAGAAAAAGTGAAGAAAATATAAACACAAAAAGAAACATGTAGGAATATGACTCATTATATAATCACTGGACACACAGTGGACATTATGACCATAAGATACTGTATAGCAAGAAATATTTGTGGTCTGACATTTTTGTGAATTGCCACTGGCATACAATGCATGTAGTACAAACAAGAAATTTTGTGTGCATTGTAATTTCGTAAATCTTGGTTGTCGCAAAATTTGCAAAATTAACTCGTTCCATACGGAATTCTGAAATACCCATAGACTTAATATGCAGGCCATCAGGTTCCCGTATGGAATGGGTTACTGTAAGACACGATATGTTCGTGGCATGAAAATTTTGTGAATCAGAGCCGACGGCCTTTCTCGCAGCATGAAATTTTCGCAAATTGCCAGTGGCATCCAATGCATATTGTGTAGGCAAGAACTTTCGCGTGCATTTTAATTTCGCGAATTTTGGCACTCACGAATATTGCAAAATTAAAACGCAGGCAAACATTCCTTGTGTTACAGTAAATTGAGTGCGAAAATTGCTGGTTTTACAGTACAGTACTATATGTTGAAAGTAGCATGTTAGGGAGAGGCAAATATTGGTGAATTTTGCTTGTTTATAATTTTTGGCAGTGAGAGTACAAGTTTGAATATTATTTGATATTGCCAAAAATGGTTGCATGTTTGTTTTGTTGTTGTTGTTGTTGTTGTTGCTCTAGTTCTGCTGTGGGGTCAAGACCATTCCAGTACTGTGAATTATGCCATTTTTATAAACTTGTGTTAGTGGATCCTTAAAGGTACTGTTTACCATTAAAAGCAGCGATTTAAAAAATGTTGAGATATCACATCTCATGCATGGGTGTACTGTAGGACAGTTGTGTCACAAACCATCATATCACATTAAAAAATTTCCAATAAAGCCTAAAATATACAGAGATATTACTCTTTTTCCCAATAAACCATGACTGTATGGTTTTGTCTAGAAATATTTTTTTTTTGTTATAACTATTGTTCACATTTTATATTTAGCATTGATAATACTGATTCAAATTTTTGTATTAGTTGTTTCTATCCTTAACTCGCATTTTAGAACTATTTTGAAACACTAAAGCTGGATTTTTGTTTCATCTGCAAATGGTAAATTATGCCTTTAAGCCCAGTATCAAATATATCATGGGCAGACATATCAAATGCACATAGTGGTTCCTGACAGTGATGTTTGATAATTGTCTGCTGCAACCAAAATTTCTCTGATTTCATATTTTCTCCCAAAAAACATCCTTCAAGAGGCCTCCACTACAGAAATCTCAGAGACACTCTGTTCTTATGTTACACTGTCATCCACTTTGCTGACTATTAATTTCTTTTTTCTTCTGGAGTAGAAAACCAACTATGTGGCCTTTTTTGGGCACATTTGAATTGAATAGTATCACTATCAGACAAGAAATGTCTGGCCATCTCTCTATTAACACTGGAATAGAATGTTTTGGCACCCTTATGGTGCCTCGTTAACTTATTTTTATGGACATTTTAACCATTAATTTGTTCAATTTCACACATGTTTTTTATGGATATTTATCTTTTATTGCAGAGAGCTTCTTTTTTTAGGTAAATCCTTCTATAATTAGGTATTGAGGTTATGTAGAAGGGCAGCTGTGGAGCGATTTGAACTTTCAGCGACTGTCGCAGAGTACCAGTTTAGTACGTCTTGCCCGTAAAAATAGCTCTCGGAGTGCAGTTTGAATATGATGCTATGTGTGTGTGTGCATGATTGATAATGCCAGAATGCACTTATCACCAAATTCACCTGTTCAGACTTCCAAATAGCCTTGCTTCAAGACTTTTGAGAAACGTCTGCAGATATTCTTGGGTTGTGTTTGTGCATTGGGCAGTCTTTCTGAATGCAAAGCATGGTGATAATCCAAGATAGAAAAAACAAAAACAAAACATAAACTGCAAATGACTGTTTTCAATATCTTCACTTTTTATTACACAATACTCTGGCTGGTCGAGGATGGTTTGATTTTGCTACAACACGCATTTCCCGTAGACACCTGCCTGAGTATACTCGGGACTCGTCCTCAACAGGACAATCTTTCCTAGAAAGGTAGTGATGTGTATAGCAGTACCTCACTGTAAAGAAATGGGAAGTAAGAGATCCAATTTGCTTGTATTCACAAGAGTTTGATATATTATATGAGTATATGCCAGCCAGGTAAGATGATGGAACGTAGTTGTAGTTTTTTGTTTTTGTTTTTGTTTTTTGTTTTTTTTTATTTAAACTTAATTAGAAATAATTGACATATGAATAAGGGTTACTTAACATTGACAACATCGACAACAACAATTGTAAGACTAGCACACAGACAGCAAGCTAAAACAGGCAGTCATACTGCATATGATATGTGTGTGTTTTTGTGTGTGTGTGTGTGTGCTTGCTTAATTATGATTTTATGCAGTGTGTTTATAACCGTATGAGCTTCCTTGCAGTGTAAGTCGTTTAATTTGATACAAGCTTTTAAGGTGGTAAAGTCAATTATTACGCAGTGTCTCATAAAATTGCCCGCCAGGTAGGCCGAAACACTGCTATCACTTTCGTGGAACTTCAGTTCAGTGATTACTAATTCAGGTCTTATTAGCCCAGCACATATGGGGCTGCCATCTCCAATGAATGCAGAAATTGGGAATAATTGATTAATTGACTCTTGGAAGGTCAGATGGGAACAGTGGAGTTGGAAGACGTTGGCCTGATAGGCCATGTTTTCTGGAGGCAATACTCTCGTTCACACACACCAGATATTAAAGGCATACTTTACTACAAATTTGTACCATTTGCAGATGAAACAAAAACCCAGCATTCGTGCTCTAAAATAGAACATTCTGGAATGTGAGTTAGGGATGCACACACCACTGGAAAAATTTGAATCCGTATTATCGATGTTAAGTATTGTTAGATACACAAAATGTCAACAATAGTTATAATAAAATTGTTTCCAGACTAAACCGTCTACAGTTTGGTTTATTATTCAAAATGCTGATATCTCCGTATATTTTAGGCTTTTGTGAAAATTTTGTATGGTAGGATGTTTTGTGATACCACAGACCTACATAGATGTACACATTTGCGGTCTTCAAAAACAAATTTTTGTAATGCATTGTAAGAATTAGTTCTCATTTGTGGACACAGAAGATCATTGACTATCATGACCTATCATGATCTGCATCATGATTAAAGAAATTGGTTCATCTCAATTTTTTTCAAACCCTCAATATTTTGCCTATTGTAGTGTGTGTGGACGTGCAGCATGTGCAGCTTCTTATGTTCTTATTCTAAAATATATATTCAAATTTATGACTCTTTCGTATTGATGTAGTTTTATTGCAGCTGATTGACAAATTACCCTTCATCAATGTTAAAAAAACAAAAAACAACAACAAACAACAAACAAACACATTATTCAGTGTTGTTGAGTTATAGCCATGGTAAAAAAACATTGGCATACATACTTGGGTGTGATTCAAACCCATGACATCATGATTGCTAGGCATTTGTCAGTTAGTTGTGATGAACAATTCTTTGATTTGAATTTTAGAATATGCTGACATTTCTGGGTCTGTAAGGGATCAAAACCATCACTGGCTATCCAGTGGAAGATGAACTGCAGTATTGTGTTTTGGATTGAAATTCATAAGTAGTAATTGTCTCTATTCATTAGTAATGTATTCATTCGTTTATTTTTCTTTTCCCTTTCAAACAGAAACCAATGTAAGATATCCATTTGTACAGAATAGAGTGCATATATTGACATTACATTGTGCAATAGATAAAATTCATAAGTACACAGTTTTGATAATGAAGATTAAAAAAAGAAGAAGACATTTTGAGTATTGACATGGAAAAATGATGAGATGGGGAGGAATGCTATTTAAAAGCATTGCTTGTAGGGTGTATTTCCCCAAATGTAGTGTACACTTGCATAATTGATATGCTATTCATATACATACAGAAAGGGGAATTACGAAACTGAATTACACAAGCTAAGAATAGAAACCTAACTAATTGTGTAGTCTTAAACTCTAGCTGTTTCCTTGTTTGTTGATATGGTCAAAGTACAGCTGTAGTATCTATTATTGTTATTTAGACAACTGCGTCATTCCAAACTTACATACATGTATAAATTTAAACTTAATCCTCGAATTCAAATTCAGATTCAAATTTATTTCATCTGCATTGCCATAAACTTGAAATCGTCCCAAAGCGACTTTTATAGATATCGTATTAATCAATTTACTTATTTTTTTTTTCATTTTTTTTGTACTGACCTTGAAAATATTGGTCCAATTACTTTGTTAGAAGTAGGTTGATGTGTGTTCACAGGTGTAGGGTAGTCGGGACTGTTGCCAACTGGAGGCATATCAGTCACAAATGTGATCCTGATCTAGTGTATTGAGGCTGGGAGGTGGGTCTGTTAGGAGCATTCCACTTGCATGAGTTCAGCCGCATTGATCCCAAGTGGTCTATACCTGTGTGTATAGTGTGTACTCCAGTATTTGTTCCTCAGTTGTAATGTAGAGCATGTGTTTGTGTGTCCGTTGTCACAAACTTTTATATTAATCGTGCTAGACGTAGACACACAAACAGACAGACAGACAGACAGATACAGTCATACATATGAAACTATTGTAGATAACAGGTGACTAAATGGATGGTTCGAGGATGGATATGACTGTTCATAGTGGAAAGTTGGGTTGATAAATTTCCAACTTTGAAACTGTGCTAACTGTGGATATCATATGATTGGGGGAGGGGGGCAGGTTTGGAGAGCTGATCCCCCAACACACTGGGGGCTCTTGTAAATAATAATAAAAAAGAAAATGAAACGGGTAAAATAATAGAAAACAAAACACATACACACACCGGGGTTCTGCCCAGAAATTCGGGGGGGGGGGGGGGGGATACAATTGACCCTTGACCCCCACACTGTGTTAAAATAAATGTTCTACCTGCAGCCCCTTTATGAAAATGTGTTTTTGTAACTTTGACCCCCAAATCTCCACCAAAAAACAAAAGATGCAGCTCACCAAGCACAATATTCGTAATATTTCCGACTGCAAGGTAATGTTATAGTGCAAATCAGACAGTTCCATGATGACAGGGGAAACAAAGTGATCTTTACTTAGTGATAGTTTTATTACATTTTGTACGGTTTTATAAACCATAACTCTATAAGTGGTCTAAAGATTGATGATTGTAGCACTGTCAATGATGAAGCACTTTGGGGGAGTGGTCTGTCATGTTGATGAAGCAGGAACAAACACAGAGCTTGAGATGTTTGTGTTTTTATACCACAAAATGAGATCACAATATTGTCATTCGGTCAAGACCGGAATGTTTGATTGATTGATTGATTTATTGATTTATTGACCGTTAGCTTTACACAACTTGACCGTTGGCTCTACACAACTTGGCAGATGTTTGTGCATTCTCACCTCGGGGGCTCGGAATTGAATGACAAGTTCTGTCCTCCACGACTGACAGATTGTGCTTGCATGACTGTGCAAATGTTGATCTTTCTCTATACGCATATTTCTAAAGTTTTCTTTTTCCTAGCTTATAATGAATCTGAAAGCAGAAGTAGGCAGAAATTTAATGCAGCTGCATGATAATCATGTACCATAGAATTTGCCAAAAGGTGCTCAAATTTAGCCATAAATGATCAATCAAATGGAACTGCTGGAAATCCCATGTCTTTATCTGATAGAAAGCAGGACTGCTAATTCTAGGAACTTGCAGGGTTTAGAGTCTTGTTTGACTGGATATGTGGTACAATATGTGTACATCAGTATTTGTGTTCGGAATGTACTAATGTTATGGTGCTTGTAGTGGCTGCAGGCTGTATGCAAGGGTTTATTATATGTTGGTCAAAGTGCATAATAAATGTACCTTTGTGTACATTTTTGTGTGTGATATTTGTTTTATCATTACATTAATGATAAATAGCTGGTATCATCATGTGCAAACAAAAAATAGTGTCATCTCTATCTAGTATTGCATTAATTGCACGATGTTTGGTTTGGGACCAAATGACTTCTGTGTACAGGGAAGCTGTACTTGGCACCAACTGGCCAGTTGCCAATATGAATGTGATTAAAAAAGGGAGGAAATGATTTGTAGATAGGAAAATGAGTGGATAGATGGAAACCATGCATTGTGAAGCGAGTACTGAGTAAATTAAGAGAGATTTTTCTCTTTTTTGTGTGTGTTGGGTAGGGGGAATTTGCACGCAAGTGCCCTCAAGGACTGTCTGCATTAATAAAGACCAAAAGAACGACAACAAAAAAGAACAAAAAAAAAATGCTGAAAACGAAAGAGAAGAAAATGTGCAAACACAGTATATGTTTGTGTTTAATACAGTGTATAATATGGAAAGAGTCAGTATCAAACATTGTTTTCCTTTACCTAAGTACATGTATAAGGGCATCTGAGGTACGATATTGGAAAAAAGAAAGCCCAACAACCAGCAAATACCAAAGAAGTTGTACAGTGTGTCATGGAGAAATGGGGAACAAAAATGTAGAAATTGCTGAGAAATATTAATCTTTTTTTTTTTTATTTTGGCCATTTTTTGCTTACCTTGGATGGCAGCAGCATCAGGATGGCTTTGCTCGTAGTGGTTTGTTGAAACTTACCCTTTAAGTTTGGGTAATGACTTAATATTATTATCTTTCCACTGAATTCACCAACAGTCCCCTCTGGTGGGGGGGGGGGGGGGTGAGCCATCATCTACCCCTGTACTAGACCTGTGAGATTGGCCAAGGTCACTGCTAATGCAGGGGAAATGTTTTGATTGTTACATGTGTAAACGTTGGGATCGGGTTGTGGGGCAACATAATTGATCCATTAGATTGTCGAAACGTTTCGGCATGGCTTGCCCTAATTATGAATTCCTAACAGTCATCTGGACTCTAACCTATGTCTTCCGCTAGCAATGCACTCAAATTGAAGTGGTGTTGAGACCACGAGGAGTGGGTTACTGCCATCATGGACCTACCCATGCTGCCATTAATGTATAGAGGGGTTTCACATCCCAGAGTACTATGCTGTGTACGCCATATATACACTATATAATAGCGAGTCTAATTTCTCACGGTCGGGACTCCCGACAAATTCTTGAGCGGTTCAATTTGTGCGATTGTGGAGTACAGCAATTATCACACACCTTGTTCATGAACTGTGTTCTGCATACCAGTACAGATACGTACAATTGTACGTAAACTTGCATGTCACAAACATGTTACAATCATGTTGGGACTTCTGCAGTTTGTGATGTCACATATTTTGAACGATATAAGGAAAATATAAAGATTTTTTTACGAAAAGTACACATTCCCGCGACTTGTTACTGATGTATGATTAAAGGGTAATACACAAATGTACAATGTCAATGTATATTCCCCCTGCTTTCTGAAAGAGGTTTACCGTAGTCAAGTGCTCTTTCATTATGCTAGAAAAGCGAAAATATTCTTTATATTTTCTTTGTATTATTTTCCATACATGACACCAAAAAGTGTTTTAGTCCTTTCATCAAGTAATGGCAGTGTTACCAAAACTTTGGAAATTCATAACTTTTGAATGAATCGTCTGACTTTACTCAAACTTTGCTGATATGTTCTACTAAATATTACACTGTATTCCCTCAATTCACATGATGAAATTATATTTTGGTTTCATTCTCCTTTAAACTTTAATAAATTTAATACACTTGAATCAATCATCAATCATTTGAGGCGCTGTCATTACCCAAACTGTACTGGAACCTCCTTCAATCCTAAAACCTGGTACATGGAATATATGCCAGTCATCATCCCTGTTATTATCATGATTATTGGTTTTCTTATTCAAGCAAAATTTCTTTGAGTAGGGCACTCCTTGGTTAATGTGTCACTCATTAGTGCTGGGCCCAGTTTCATGAAGACATCTGGCCGTGTTTTACACTGAAATGCCTGCAGCAACTGAAACAACCACTGAGGGGCTGATTGGCCAATGTCTGGCTGCTGCCATGGCAACTTCATGAATAATTATGACTTGCATTGGTTGAAGAGTTTCTTCAAATATGACCCGGAGGTACAAATGACAAAAGATTTGAATCCCCCTCTTCTTTATTGGAATGTTGCCGCATTGGCTGCCCTCCCGGTATGCAAATACGGTACTTGTGATATTTGTTCTCATGAGCGATGCGGTCGACACCACCTTGCCAATATGCAGCGTACACATGCATCACAATATTTCACTCAGTGCTTTAGCATTAGAGTGGGTTTGTGTGTGTGTGTGTGTGTGTGTGTGTGTGGTGTGTGTGTGTACCATTGTACGTGTGCAATGTTTTGTTTGCCAAGTTCGACCATGACTTTGAGAATTGTGAAGGTGCAGAGATATACTTACGACACCCATTGAAACCACATGCTCAAAAAGACCTCACACCATCCTCAATGTGAATCCATGGGGCAGTCTATGCTTTCAGTCTTGCATTTAAAGGACACTTCAAATCCTGCATTGCAGTTTGAATGCCCAGTACTGTTAAAAGTAATGATTTATATTTTTTTTGGAGACTACATAAGCATACAGTACCTAATTTTTATCTGTAAAATATGATTAATGTCAGTAGTAGACCTGAGTAAGTGGAAATATCGTGCTAATGATACAAAGAAAACAGACTGATAAAAAAAAGTGTGAAGGTAAAACCTTGTAATACCATCTTGATCTTGCCAGTTTGTTGTTGCTTGAGTGCATGTTGTATAATCTGACTTTGCTGTAACTGGAATCCTGTAGAACATTGGGCCTGTTTGGATAAGATTGATGTGGAATTTATTGATTGTGTATTGATTTAATGCCACATACTGTTTTACAAATAACATCTTATGGAATTTAAAGGGTATGCATGGTTTCCTTTTCTACGGCTATTAAAGACGCGAAGACCTGGCAGTTGCGGGGCGCTGTTGGATGATAGTGGCGATCACGTCTAGCATTGATACGAAGATTGCCGAAGTTGAGCTGTCATTAAGAGTAAAGCGCATAGGTGTTGCTAGGTAACGTTGCCTTCGTTGTCTTCTGCGCGTTACACGGTCTGTAGTGATGCCAGGGTGCGTGCTTCTTTTATAACATCACAGAAGTAATTTGCTAAAGCTGTTATCATCACTCAGCTGAATCACGAGCCGAACTGTGTTCGGACTACCGGCTACAGTGGATCTGACTTTTTTGGACTCATGGAAATGGGTCAAAGCATAAACGCGTAAGAGGAGTCGAT
Organism: Diadema setosum; assembly: GCF_964275005.1. Lineage (NCBI taxonomy): Eukaryota > Metazoa > Echinodermata > Echinoidea > Diadematoida > Diadematidae > Diadema > Diadema setosum. The sequence continues at coordinate 2,167,482 of NC_092691.1, read as the reverse complement.
AGCATAGGTCTCTGTAGGAAACTTGCGCCAACTGCCCACGTACGCATTCAACTAAACCAGTGGGTCTATGTGCCTGTAATTTTCATTGGCAATGTGTGTGTACAGCTTCTTTGTCTTTATCAGAGAATAGACTCGAAAGCCTGAAGTGAAAGATTTTGAGAGAGAGAAAAAAAAAAGATATGCTGTAAAAGCAAATAATTCTTGTTTTTTAATCTAGTAGTGAATATTACTTTGTCTCCTAAATTGTGGAAATGTGAAATGTTTTGTCATCTATATGTGAGTGAAAGGCATCCTTTGTGCAAGAGAAAGAAAAAGCAAGGAATGAGAGGAAATACATTGTACATTTCTTTTTCTTGATTCACATTCTTGTACTGGGTCAAATTTCAGCTAAAATTTGACTCAAATGGACATATCTCACTGAGGGACACTTCTCTACAAGGTCTGAGAGATGTCTTGGAGACATCGCAGACAAATTCGTCTTTGTGACTTGGTTGCGACTAAGGAGATGTCTGGAAGATCAGCTGGAGACTGGAAAAAGTCTTTGAAAAATTAAAATAAGTTATATCCTCTTACGACTCCCAAAGACCAGGCTAGTGCCGGTATGCCCGACAATTCAGTGATCAGCTAGACTCGCGTTGCTACCAGGTCATTATGTAGTCGCCTAGCCTACGAAATACCCACTTTACCCAGATGACAGTTAGCATCATGTGGGTGAAATGTTTTAGAGGCATCCAAAGTGCTTGCACCAGTTTGCTACCGTATACATGTATGTCATCAATTTCTAATCTGATCGCTCACTAAATATAACTGTCTTCCTCTCCTTTTCTTCTCTTCCCCTCTCACCCACCAGCTCTTTGATGTTGTCGTGGTCACCGTCACCTTCGTCATCGACCTCGCGCTCCTGGCGAGCGGCGTGGAGGACAATAAGTCTTGGTGCAAAGCTACCACCTACATCATATCCCTGAGGTTATGGAGAGTTTACGGCATATATGCAAGTAAGTCAAAGATGATGACACGGACCAGTCATAGGTAGAATTTTTTAACCTGTTGAGGACGAGTCCCGAGTATACTCGGGCAAGCGTCTATGGGAAATGCGTGTTGTAGCAAAATCAAACCGTCCTCAACGGGTTAATATCAGTTTTAAATTCTATGCATGTCTTAGTAGTGAAAGTTGTTTCTGACTGTAAAAAACAAATAATTGATTTATGATGAGTGCCAAGAGAGGATATGACAAGGGCCCTTTGCATAAAGGTTGATATCAAATATAGGGCAGAAAATCAAACGTAAGTCTCTGACTACTCAATTCTGATTGGCTGATACCTGACTTACGTTTGATTGCATCTTTTATGCATCGAAGCCCAGGAGGAATCTCGGGTGACATGTATAGCTTGAATTGGCAGATCTTCTGTAGATAACATTCATTTTTGTTTTGAAGTATATAGAAAACACAAGGGCCATAGAGCGTTAGGGGGGGGGGGGGTGTTCAGGAGTAGTGCTTGTGGTTGTGTCAAGAGTCATAGATACTCCCCATAACTTACTGCAAATAACAGTTGCAGTCCAACTTGGACTGTGAGCGAGTTACTGTAAAACCAGAAATGTTCCCGTGCCTTTTAATTTTGCAAATTTTGCGAGAGCCAAGATTTGCAAATTTCAAATGCACTTGAAAATTTTAGTCTGCGCTATATGCATTGAATGCCAGTGGAAATTTGCAAACATTTCTGTAGGCGAAAAAGGCCATCGGCCCCAATTTGCGAAAATTTCATGCTGCAAACATTTCTTCTCTAATACAGTTCTTTGTGAACATGTTAAAATGAATGAAATTTCACAGAAGTACTAACTGAGTAAATTGCACCTGTTGTAATAAAGAGTTCCCAAAAGTTGGACTCTGATGGTTGTGTTTGCAACGTGATCTTGTTCGACAAAGTGACCTACTTGGGTGTTTAGAGTTCACCAGCATTTGCTCTAGGGAGAGGTGGGAAGAGTTTTTGTAGGATTTTTCTCAGAAGTGTTATTCATTTCTCCTCTTATATATTTTTTTTTCTGTCTCTCTGTTTCTGGCTAAGTCACTGTTGTTGATGCTTGTATAGCTAGTCATCGTTAATTGGCAAGGCTTAAAACAATCCTGTATTGATCAATACTCACTGACATGAAATGACAGGTGTAATGTTGTATCTGTGATACTTGTTTGCTTTGTATGTGTCTTGTATGGTCTGTGTCTTCTGTGCCAAACATTTTCTTTCAGTTTTTTTTTCTTTTTGTGAAGGACTGAGCTTTTTTTTCTATTTTTTTTTCTTTTCCTCTAAACAGTGTGTAAATAAATTACTCTAAAATATTATCTGTTCATTCAATTAGTTTTGCAAGCTATAAAATATATCTATTTGTTGTGTATTTCACTATCTTTTGACTGAAAGACATTCATTCATACATTACTTGTTCCTTTTTCCACTCATACATTTCTATTATCTCAATCATTCACTCATTTGTCTACTTATTATTATCCATACATAAACAAGTATTTTCATTTTAAAAGGATCGTATAGTTTTGGTTGAGACCTGATTTCAGGTTTCTAACATTTTTTTGTGAGATAATGAGAAACCTGTTATGAAATATGGAAGAGCATGTAATTCCGTGAGGAATTCAACATTTATTTGATGAAAATTGGTCTTGAAATGGCTGAGATATCCAAAACAGAGCGATTCTAATAAGTGTGGGACCCACACTTTATTACGATCACTTTGTTTTACTTTGTTTTTGGATGTTTCAGTCATTCCAAACCCGTTTTTCATCATATAAACTTTGAATTCCTCTTAAAATGGTATGCTCTGTACTATTTCGTAAATGTTTTCTTGGTATCTCGCATAAAGTTAAAAGCCCAATCTCATGTCCACCTATACTGTACCATCCCTTTGAATGCATTCATTCTTCATGCATTAGTATTTTTCACATCAGTTACAATGTATCTAGGGCATTGTGCCAAAGTGACACAACAAATGGTAATTGCATGAAATCATCAGGCAAATTTGTTATTAAGCAGAAGAAGAAGGAAGAAACAGACCTACCTGGAATGGAAGGCTGTTTATTGTTTGTTTGTTTTTTAATCCTCATGTAGATACTGGATAATCCTTCTTGGAATTTGTTCATTCCTTTGCATTGTAACACTGAGTCTTTCCCTATGTCAACACATCTGATCATATATCAAATTTTAATGGTTATTATGAGTGAATAATAGCCTCACTTCAATACTGTGTGCTCTATTTGCTTTTTGGGAAGAACATTTCACATTTATGGTCACAGTTAAAGTGCAGACCATATAACCCCAGATCATTTCCAATGCCACTTGACTTTTGAATACCAAGCCTATGTGTCCTCATAATTCAGCGATGACGCTGTCATGGTACAGTATGTTAATGAGAGACTAGTGCTAGGTCCATAGCATTGAAGATGTTTAAAGGGATGGTATAGTATTGGTTGAGAAGGGGGAATTCAGATTTCAACTTTTTGCGAGATAATTAGAAACCACTTACATGTATGATGATGTAAGACATACAATTCTCTAAGAGGAATTCAAAGTTTATTGGATGAAAATCGGTTTTGAAATGGCTGAGATAAGATCTTTTTTTTTTTTTTGCTGAGAGGAATTATATAAGATCTCTTTTTTTTTTTTGCTGAGATAATTTCTTATCTCAGCCATTTCAAAACCGCTTTTCATCCAATAAACTTTAAATTCCTCCTAGAATTGTATGCCTTAATATATCATCATACATGTAAAGTGGTTTCTAATTATCTCGCAAAATGTTAAAATCTGAACTTCCCCCTTCTCAACAAAAACTATACCATCCCTTTAAAAGCAAAGACACATTTTACAGGCATATTTCTTAGAACACATAAAACGTGATAACTGTCAACATACAAGATCCCCTGTAATAGACATATATTATGCACATTTTAATACATCATTTAGTTATTTCTTTTTTTATTTGAGAAATCTGTGATCCCTTTAGATAATAACACATCAAATCAGAATCAGGATGTTACAGTATATCTTGATCTCGTCAGCCATTTACTAGAAGAGACCGACCAATAATAATGTTGAATCACATTTAATCAAACAGACCAGACCGGATTTGTTCAGGCTCCACCACTGAACTGTATCTGGGTGGTGTTACATGTTTGTACCCGCAGAATGCTGATGCAATCTCATTGTCCATTTGGGATTATACATTATGTGACCCGTCACCATAAAGACTGACAAACATCAGTTTCCTTTTAATTATTTGATCTTTAACTCTTCCATACTCTAAGCTTCTATTAGGATGTATCATTTTTCTGATTTCATTCATTCAAATAATAAAAAAAAAAACCTCTTTTTTACACAGTGAGATAAAGCCAGCAACTGGACTAGCAGAGATTTAGGAAAGTTGGCTTTGAAGGATTTAATGGAGTTAAGTTTGCAGGAGTTTTGGTTTGTGATTACGCGCAAAGGGTTAATTCAAGACACTTCCTTAGTAAACATGCCTTATGAAAGCAGGCGAGATTCGACTGTCAAACATTTCTAGACTTTGAAATGTTGACAGGAAGTAATGTAGATATGATTATTTGGACTTGTGAGTAGATATCACATTTCCTATTTCTTATCCAGATAACATTGTTTTGTAGTTTTCTCTGCCACTGATGTCAGTAACTTTCTGATTTAATATGTATTTGGTTCATAATTCACTCATGTAAGTGGTCGGATTTCATTTTTACACAAGTAAAGGCCAAATATTGGGCTATGCACATATAAAACACAAATCACCTATTGCATATGTTAGACAACTGTCTTAAAGGGACTACTGATATGCAATGCAAATGCATTTTGACTTGTATTTCAATCATGTAACCCTGATTGTCACTTTTGAGGGTATCATGTACCAACACAAGTTAACATGCATTTGCTTTTAATTGTCGGCTGAGAACCAGAAGGGCATTATCGCAATTTTTTGTATTGAATTATTTGCTATCTCAGTGTAGAACTTGATCTCTACATTGTGGTATCAATCTTTAGTTATTTTCATTTTCAGTAAAATGTAAAAATCAGATCTACAAAGGGGCTATTTTATCCCATGTCTGGAATAATGCTTATAAATTTACCCACTTTTAATAAATAAACTTTGTATTTCATGAAAATTGATCATTACATTTTATTTACGCTCAAATCTTAGAACGCAATAGCGCCCTTCTTTTTCTCAGCTGAAAACATTTCCTTTAAATGTTTTAAGGAAATATGGATGGGTGGGTTACTGGGGCCCAGTCTTTGATTATACATGGTACATACCATCATGTACTTGCTATGAAATTCAGCAATGCAGGAATGATAAACAAAGGGAGACAATGCAAACATTGATATCAGATGCTGCTACTGCACCAGTTTTAATTTCATCCAGCTGTACTTTGGTATTTTGTCAACCTGCCAACAGCTGGTGTGAACAAGGCCAGGGAAGGAGCAATAGCGGAGCTGCAGACGGTCAAATATGCCCGCAACCAGGCCGAAATCCAAGCAGATGCCTTGCAATCTCAGTGTGACCAACAGCTAGTGAGTGACCGTGTCCAGTTGTATTATTTTCCCTGTTTGGAAAGGTTTTTTTTTTTTTCTATGAAAATCACTTTATCTTCTTTTGTCAGTATAGTAAAGCACTGTTGTTGTTTTTTTTTTTTATGCAGAGCACTTTAAATTGTAGGAATAGCAGATCTTGTGGAAATGCCAGATACAAATTTTATTTCACAGTGTCTTTTCGAAATACATTTTCACAAATGTTGTGATTACACTGATATTTTTGAAACTATGCCATTCCCTGCCATTACACAAATTTATTTCATAGCATGACCAAGGTGCAAAATCACTCGTTTTCCTGTGATAATTGAAACTGACAAAATAAACTACTTTTGTGTTCCGTCAGTGTAATTCATATTTCTGGAATCTGCACTTACGTCCCCCTTAAAGATGCATCCCAATTATGAGGTTAGATGCGTAGGATTTTTCCAACCTGTGCTTGACTGAGATTCATGTCCACCTTTTTCCCTCCTTCCTACCCCTCCTCTCCCTCTGCCCACCCCCTTCCCCCACCCCAACCCTTCCTCTGCCCACCCCCCCCCCCACCCCACCCCCAACCCTTGCAGAAAGAGATAGCACACCTACGAGACTTTCTGAGGCAGCACAACCTAGAGCCGGACTCGCCTAAGATGATGTTCCCCCCAGACTACCGGCATCGCTACACGATAGCTGTAGACTTTGACAAGGCTGATACCGTCAGGGTCAACGACAGGGTCAACTCAGGTAATGTCCAGAGTGAACAGTTGGTCAACTTGGGTAATGTCTAGAGTAATCAATTGGTCATCTCAAATACTGTCCAGAGTAAACAATTCTAATTGGTCAATCCAGGTAATGTCCATATTGACATTTTGTCAATGGAGGTAGTGTCAAGAATGAACAATTGCTCAGCTTAGGTTATGTCAAAATGAACAAATGATCAACAGAAAACAATATGTACAAATTGGGCCCATTCAAGATCTTTAACGCACAGGTTTCGTATTTGTTGTTATTTTCCTAAAAGTTCTGTTTTTATGTAATTTGCATGCATTTATATATACAGTTTAGAAAGTACCAAATTTCGTAAAGAAATGTGATTGAGATTAAGATCTACTTTGTTCTTTCTGTCTCTTTACTTAAAAGGGTTTTCTTTCCGTAGTGATGCCCTTCATATTTTTTTTGTTTGTTTGTTTGTAAGTGGAGATCTAATCCTGAATATGTAGCTAAAGTAGAAAAGATATTGAATGTGGAAACTGGGCAGACACTGCTTATGCGGTTGTTTTTGTTAAAAAGAAAACCGATGTATTTCTTCATGTATGTGGCTAAGAAATGAAGCAAAGCCATTTGGGTATCATCTTTGTACCATCAAGTGATGATGAATTCTATATCATCCATCTAACATGTCCTGTGTGTGTGGGCTGAAAGTCTTTCCAAGTGGTTGACAATCAAGACAACTCCATCTGCCATTTTGGGATTTAATGATGTTTTTATCACTACATTTGCCCCAGCTGTGGATACAATCAAGCAACTTTTCAAGCACCAGTTCTTCATTTTCCCCCCTTTTCTTTGCATCTCCTTGCCGGTCTCCGTGTAGAATCATCCTTAGCCAGTGCAATAGCTAATCTTGAGCTGATATCAGAGACGGACCAGAGGGAGAGGGTACCCACGATA